>NW_027617442.1:0-117266 GCF_964187855.1 Myxine glutinosa
AGGAGGTGATGCCGTTCGTACATCGGTGAGCACACAATACTCGACTTGGAGATAAAATTCACTTCATTAATGTTGTGAAAACCCGTGCAAGATACCTCCGTTGCGATGTCTTCTTACGATGACGCATCTTGGGAAGCAAAGATCGTACGAGGGGGGAGGAGGTGCAAAAGTGGTTTCCTGCACCAACCCAAGTGCGAAAAGTGGTTTTTCAACACTAACACAAGTGCGAAAAGTGGTTTTTCAACACTAACACAAGTGCGAAAAGTGGTTTTTCAACACTAACACAAGTGCGAAAAGTGGTTTTTCAACACTATCACAAGTGCAAAAAGTGGTTTTTCAACACTAACACAAGTGCGAAAAGTGGTTTTTCAACACTAACACAAGTGCGAAAAGTGTTTTTTCCACACTAATACAAGTGCAAAAGTGGTTTCCTGCACCAACACAAGTGCGAAAAGTGGTTTTTCAACACTAACACAAGTGCGAAAAGTGGTTTTTCAACACTATCACAAGTGCAAAAAGTGTTTTTTCCACACTAACACAAGTGCGAAAAGTGGTTTTTCAACACTATCACAAGTGCAAAAAGTTTTTTTTCCACACTAATACAAGTGCAAAAGTGGTTTCCTGCAGCAACACAAGTGCGAAAAGTGGTTTTTCAACACTAACACAAGTGCGAAAAGTGGTTTTTCAACACTAACACAAGTGCGAAAAGTGGTTTTTCAACACTATCACAAGTGCAAAAAGTGTTTTTTCCACACTAATACAAGTGCAAAAGTGGTTTCCTGCACCAACATAAGTGCGAAAAGTGGTTTTTCAACACTAACACAAGTGCAAAAAGTGGTTTTTCAACACTAACACAAGTGCGAAAAGTGGTTTTTCAACACTAACACAAGTGCGAAAAGTGTTTTTTCCACACTAATGCAAGTGCAAAAGTGGTTTCCTGCACCAACCCAAGTGCGAAAAGTGGTTTTTCAACACTAACACAAGTGCGAAAAGTGGTTTTTCAACACTATCACAAGTGCAACTAGAACGGGCACTCGGTAGAGCGCATACCTTCGCCGCAGCTACTGTTCTGTACTTGGCATGGGAGTGTAGGGAACAGAACAACAAAAATACGATTTTGACCTTTTCGTGACCTTGACCTTGACCTTTGACCCGATTGCTCCCAAAATCTAATCAAATGTGTCCCGTATAATAACCAATCATCCCACCAAATTTCATGCAATTCGGTTGAATACTTTTTGAGTTATGCGATTAACATACACACACACACACAGACATACAAATAAATACACAGCGATCAAAACATAACCTTCCGCTTTTGCGAAGGTAAAAAGTGTTTTTTCCACACTAATACAAGTGCAAAAGTGGTTTCCTGAACCAACACAAGTGCGAAAAGTGGTTTTTCAACACTATCACAAGTGCGAAAAGTGTTTTTTCCACACTAACACAAGTGCGAAAAGTGGTTTTTCAACACTAACACAAGTGCGAAAAGTGGTTTTTCAACACTAACACAAGTGCGAAAAGTGTTTTTTCCACACTAATACAAGTGCAGAAGTGGTTTCCTGCACCAACACAAGTGCGAAAAGTGGTTTTTCAACACTAACACAAGTGCGAAAAGTGGTTTTTCAACACTAACACAAGTGCGAAAAGTGGTTTTTCAACACTAACATAAGTGCGAAAAGTGGTTTTTCAACATTAACACAAGTGCGAAAAGTGGTTTTTCAACACTATCACAAGTGCAAAAAGTGGTTTTTCAACACTAACACAAGTGCGAAAAGTGGTTTTTCAACACTAACACAAGTGCGAAAAGTGTTTTTTCCACACTAATACAAGTGCAAAAGTGGTTTCCTGCACCAACACAAGTGCGAAAAGTGGTTTTTCAACACTAACACAAGTGCGAAAAGTGGTTTTTCAACACTAACACAAGTGCGAAAAGTGGTTTTTCAACACTATCACCAGTGCAAAAAGTGTTTTTTCCACACTAATACAAGTGCAAAAGTGGTTTCCTGCACTAACACAAGTGCAAAAAGTGGTTTTTCAACACTAACACAAGTGCAAAAAGTGTTTTTTCAACACTAACACAAGTGCGAAAAGTGGTTTTTCAACACCAACACAAGTTCGAAAAGTGTTTTTCCCACACTAATACAAGTGCAAAAGTGGTTTCCTGCACCAACACAAGTGTGAAAAGTGGTTTTTCAACACTAACACAAGTGCGAAAAGTGGTTTTTCAACACTAACACAAGTGCGAAAAGTGGTTTTTCAACAGTATCACAAGTGCAAAAAGTGGTTTTTCAACACTAACTCAAGTGCGAAAAGTGGTTTTTCAACACTAACACAAGTGCGAAAAGTGTTTTTTCCACACTAATACAAGTGCAAAAGTGGTTTCCTGCTCCAACACAAGTGCGAAAAGTGGTTTTTCAACACTAACACAAGTACGAAAAGTGGTTTTTCAACACTAACACAAGTGCGAAAAGTGTTTTTTCCACACTAATACAAGTGCAAAAGTGGTTTCCTGCACCAACACTCGTGCGAAAAGTGGTTTTTCAACACTAACACAAGTGCGAAAAGTGGTTTTTCAACACTAACACAAGTGCGAAAAGTGTTTTTTCCACACTAATACAAGTGCAAAAGTGGTTTCCTGCACCAACACAAGTGCGAAAAGTGGTTTTTCAACACTATCACAAGTGCAAAAAGTGTTTTTTCCACACTAGTACAAGTGCAAAAGTGGTTTCCTGCACCAACACAAGTGCGAAAAGTGGTTTTTCAACACTAACACAAGTGCGAAAAGTGGTTTTTCAACACTAACACAAGTGTGAAAAGTGGTTTTTCAACACTAACACAAGTGCGAAAAGTGGTTTTTCAACACTAACACAAGTGCGAAAAGTGTTTTTTCCACACTAATACAAGTGCAAAAGTGGTTTCCTGCACCAACACAAGTGCGAAAAGTGGTTTTTCAACACTAACACAAGTGCGAAAAGTGGTTTTTCAACACTATCACAAGTGCAAAAAGTGTTTTTTCCACACTAACACAAGTGCGAAAAGTGGTTTTTCAACACTATCACAAGTGCAAAAAGTTTTTTTTCCACACTAATACAAGTGCAAAAGTGGTTTCCTGCAGCAACACAAGTGCGAAAAGTGGTTTTTCAACACTAACACAAGTGCGAAAAGTGGTTTTTCAACACTAACACAAGTGCGAAAAGTGGTTTTTCAACACTATCACAAGTGCAAAAAGTGTTTTTTCCACACTAATACAAGTGCAAAAGTGGTTTCCTGCACCAACATAAGTGCGAAAAGTGGTTTTTCAACACTAACACAAGTGCAAAAAGTGGTTTTTCAACACTAACACAAGTGCGAAAAGTGGTTTTTCAACACTAACACAAGTGCGAAAAGTGTTTTTTCCACACTAATGCAAGTGCAAAAGTGGTTTCCTGCACCAACCCAAGTGCGAAAAGTGGTTTTTCAACACTAACACAAGTGCGAAAAGTGGTTTTTCAACACTATCACAAGTGCAACTAGAACGGGCACTCGGTAGAGCGCATACCTTCGCCGCAGCTACTGTTCTGTACTTGGCATGGGAGTGTAGGGAACAGAACAACAAAAATACGATTTTGACCTTTTCGTGACCTTGACCTTGACCTTTGACCCGATTGCTCCCAAAATCTAATCAAATGTGTCCCGTATAATAACCAATCATCCCACCAAATTTCATGCAATTCGGTTGAATACTTTTTGAGTTATGCGATTAACATACACACACACACACAGACATACAAATAAATACACAGCGATCAAAACATAACCTTCCGCTTTTGCGAAGGTAAAAAGTGTTTTTTCCACACTAATACAAGTGCAAAAGTGGTTTCCTGAACCAACACAAGTGCGAAAAGTGGTTTTTCAACACTATCACAAGTGCGAAAAGTGTTTTTTCCACACTAACACAAGTGCGAAAAGTGGTTTTTCAACACTAACACAAGTGCGAAAAGTGGTTTTTCAACACTAACACAAGTGCGAAAAGTGTTTTTTCCACACTAATACAAGTGCAGAAGTGGTTTCCTGCACCAACACAAGTGCGAAAAGTGGTTTTTCAACACTAACACAAGTGCGAAAAGTGGTTTTTCAACACTAACACAAGTGCGAAAAGTGGTTTTTCAACACTAACATAAGTGCGAAAAGTGGTTTTTCAACATTAACACAAGTGCGAAAAGTGGTTTTTCAACACTATCACAAGTGCAAAAAGTGGTTTTTCAACACTAACACAAGTGCGAAAAGTGGTTTTTCAACACTAACACAAGTGCGAAAAGTGTTTTTTCCACACTAATACAAGTGCAAAAGTGGTTTCCTGCACCAACACAAGTGCGAAAAGTGGTTTTTCAACACTAACACAAGTGCGAAAAGTGGTTTTTCAACACTAACACAAGTGCGAAAAGTGGTTTTTCAACACTATCACCAGTGCAAAAAGTGTTTTTTCCACACTAATACAAGTGCAAAAGTGGTTTCCTGCACTAACACAAGTGCAAAAAGTGGTTTTTCAACACTAACACAAGTGCAAAAAGTGTTTTTTCAACACTAACACAAGTGCGAAAAGTGGTTTTTCAACACCAACACAAGTTCGAAAAGTGTTTTTCCCACACTAATACAAGTGCAAAAGTGGTTTCCTGCACCAACACAAGTGTGAAAAGTGGTTTTTCAACACTAACACAAGTGCGAAAAGTGGTTTTTCAACACTAACACAAGTGCGAAAAGTGGTTTTTCAACAGTATCACAAGTGCAAAAAGTGGTTTTTCAACACTAACTCAAGTGCGAAAAGTGGTTTTTCAACACTAACACAAGTGCGAAAAGTGTTTTTTCCACACTAATACAAGTGCAAAAGTGGTTTCCTGCTCCAACACAAGTGCGAAAAGTGGTTTTTCAACACTAACACAAGTACGAAAAGTGGTTTTTCAACACTAACACAAGTGCGAAAAGTGTTTTTTCCACACTAATACAAGTGCAAAAGTGGTTTCCTGCACCAACACTCGTGCGAAAAGTGGTTTTTCAACACTAACACAAGTGCGAAAAGTGGTTTTTCAACACTAACACAAGTGCGAAAAGTGTTTTTTCCACACTAATACAAGTGCAAAAGTGGTTTCCTGCACCAACACAAGTGCGAAAAGTGGTTTTTCAACACTATCACAAGTGCAAAAAGTGTTTTTTCCACACTAGTACAAGTGCAAAAGTGGTTTCCTGCACCAACACAAGTGCGAAAAGTGGTTTTTCAACACTAACACAAGTGCGAAAAGTGGTTTTTCAACACTAACACAAGTGTGAAAAGTGGTTTTTCAACACTATCACAAGTGCAAAAAGTGTTTTTTCCACACTAATACAAGTGCAAAAGTGGTTTCCTGCACCAACACAAGTGCGAAAAGTGGTTTTTCAACACTAACACAAGTGCGAAAAGTGGTTTTTCAACACTAACACAAGTGCGAAAAGTGTTTTTTCCACACTAATACAAGTGCAAAAGTGGTTTCCTGCACCAACACAAGTGCGAAAAGTGGTTTTTCAACACTAACACAAGTGCGAAAAGTGGTTTTTCAACACTAACACAAGTGCGAAAAGTGGTTTTTCAACACTAACACAAGTGCGAAAAGTGTTTTTTCCACACTAATACAAGTGCAAAAGTGGTTTCCTGCACCAACACAAGTGCGAAAAGTGGTTTTTCAACACTAACACAAGTGCGAAAAGTGTTTTTTCCACACTAATACAAGTGCAAAAGTGGTTTCCTGCACCAACACAAGTGCGAAAAGTGGTTTTTCAACACTAACTCAAGTGCGAAAAGTGGTTTTTCAACACTAACACAAGTGCAAAAAGTGGTTTTTCAACACTAATACAAGTGCAAAAGTGGTTTCCTGCACCAACACAAGTGCGAAAAGTGGTTTTTCAACACTAACACAAGTGCGAAAAGTGGTTTTTCAACACTAACACAAGTGCGAAAAGTGGTTTTTCAACACTAACACAAGTGCGAAAAGTGTTTTTTCCACACTAATACAAGTGCAAAAGTGGTTTCCTGCACCAACACAAGTGCGAAAAGTGATTTTTCAACACTAACACAAGTGCAAAAAGTGGTTTTTCAACACTAACACAAGTGCGAAAAGTGGTTTTTCAACACTAACACAAGTGCGAAAAGTGTTTTTTCCACACTAATACAAGTGCAAAAGTGGTTTCCTGCACCAACACAAGTGCGAAAAGTGGTTTTTCAACACTAACACAAGTGCGAAAAGTGGTTTTTCAACACTAACACAAGAGCGAAAAGTGGTTTTTCAACACTAACACAAGTGCGAAAAGTGTTTTTTCCACACTAATACAACTGCAAAAGTGGCTTCCAGCACTAACACAATTGCAAAAAGTGGTTTTTCAACACTAACACAAGTGCGAAAAGTGGTTTTTCAACACTAACACAAGTGCGAAAAGTGGTTTTTCAACACTAACACAAGTGCGAAAAGTGTTTTTTCCACACTAATACAAGTGCAAAAGTGGTTTCCTGCACCAACACAATTGCGAAAAGTGATTTTTCAACACTAACACAAGTGCAAAAAGTGGTTTTTCAACACTAACACAAGTGCAAAAAGTGGTTTTTCAACACTAACACAAGTGCGAAAAGTGGTTTTTCAACACTAACACAAGTGCGAAAAGTGTTTTTTCCACACTAATGCAAGTGCAAAAGTGGTTTCCTGCACCAACCCAAGTGCGAAAAGTGGTTTTTCAACACTAACACAAGTGCGAAAAGTGGTTTTTCAACACTATCACAAGTGCAACTAGAACGGGCACTCGGTAGAGCGCATACCTTCGCCGCAGCTACTGTTCTGTACTTGGCATGGGAGTGTAGGGAACAGAACAACAAAAATACGATTTTGACCTTTTCGTGACCTTGACCTTGACCTTTGACCCGATTGCTCCCAAAATCTAATCAAATGTGTCCCGTATAATAACCAATCATCCCACCAAATTTCATGCAATTCGGTTGAATACTTTTTGAGTTATGCGATTAACATACACACACACACACAGACATACAAATAAATACACAGCGATCAAAACATAACCTTCCGCTTTTGCGAAGGTAAAAAGTGTTTTTTCCACACTAATACAAGTGCAAAAGTGGTTTCCTGCACCAACACAAGTGCGAAAAGTGGTTTTTCAACACTATCACAAGTGCGAAAAGTGTTTTTTCCACACTAACACAAGTGCGAAAAGTGGTTTTTCAACACTAACACAAGTGCGAAAAGTGGTTTTTCAACACTAACACAAGTGCGAAAAGTGTTTTTTCCACAATAATACAAGTGCAGAAGTGGTTTCCTGCACCAACACAAGTGCGAAAAGTGGTTTTTCAACACTAACACAAGTGCGAAAAGTGGTTTTTCAACACTAACACAAGTGCGAAAAGTGGTTTTTCAACACTAACATAAGTGCGAAAAGTGGTTTTTCAACATTAACACAAGTGCGAAAAGTGGTTTTTCAACACTATCACAAGTGCAAAAAGTGGTTTTTCAACACTAACACAAGTGCGAAAAGTGGTTTTTCAACACTAACACAAGTGCGAAAAGTGTTTTTTCCACACTAATACAAGTGCAAAAGTGGTTTCCTGCACCAACACAAGTGCGAAAAGTGGTTTTTCAACACTAACACAAGTGCGAAAAGTGGTTTTTCAACACTAACACAAGTGCGAAAAGTGGTTTTTCAACACTATCACCAGTGCAAAAAGTGTTTTTTCCACACTAATACAAGTGCAAAAGTGGTTTCCTGCACTAACACAAGTGCAAAAAGTGGTTTTTCAACACTAACACAAGTGCGAAAAGTGTTTTTTCAACACTAACACAAGTGCGAAAAGTGGTTTTTCAACACCAACACAAGTTCGAAAAGTGTTTTTCCCACACTAATACAAGTGCAAAAGTGGTTTCCTGCACCAACACAAGTGTGAAAAGTGGTTTTTCAACACTAACACAAGTGCGAAAAGTGGTTTTTCAACACTAACACAAGTGCGAAAAGTGGTTTTTCAACAGTATCACAAGTGCAAAAAGTGGTTTTTCAACACTAACTCAAGTGCTAAAAGTGGTTTTTCAACACTAACACAAGTGCGAAAAGTGTTTTTTCCACACTAATACAAGTGCAAAAGTGGTTTCCTGCACCAACACAAGTGCGAAAAGTGGTTTTTCAACACTAACACAAGTGCGAAAAGTGATTTTTCCACACTAATACAAGTGCAAAAGTGGTTTCCTGCTCCAACACAAGTGCGAAAAGTGGTTTTTCAACACTAACACAAGTACGAAAAGTGGTTTTTCAACACTAACACAAGTGCGAAAAGTGTTTTTTCCACACTAATACAAGTGCAAAAGTGGTTTCCTGCACCAACACTCGTGCGAAAAGTGGTTTTTCAACACTAACACAAGTGCGAAAAGTGGTTTTTCAACACTAACACAAGTGCGAAAAGTGTTTTTTCCACACTAATACAAGTGCAAAAGTGGTTTCCTGCACCAACACAAGTGCGAAAAGTGGTTTTTCAACACTATCACAAGTGCAAAAAGTGTTTTTTCCACACTAGTACAAGTGCAAAAGTGGTTTCCTGCACCAACACAAGTGCGAAAAGTGGTTTTTCAACACTAACACAAGTGCGAAAAGTGGTTTTTCAACACTAACACAAGTGTGAAAAGTGGTTTTTCAACACTATCACAAGTGCAAAAAGTGTTTTTTCCACACTAATACAAGTGCAAAAGTGGTTTCCTGCACCAACACAAGTGCGAAAAGTGATTTTTCAACACTAACACAAGTGCGAAAAGTGGTTTTTCAACACTAACACAAGTGCGAAAAGTGTTTTTTCCACACTAATACAAGTGCAAAAGTGGTTTCCTGCACCAACACAAGTGCGAAAAGTGGTTTTTCAACACTAACACAAGTGCGAAAAGTGGTTTTTCAACACTAACACAAGTGCGAAAAGTGGTTTTTCAACACTAACACAAGTGCGAAAAGTGTTTTTTCCACACTAATACAAGTGCAAAAGTGGTTTCCTGCACCAACACAAGTGCGAAAAGTGGTTTTTCAACACTAACACAAGTGCGAAAAGTGTTTTTTCCACACTAATACAAGTGCAAAAGTGGTTTCCTGCACCAACACAAGTGCGAAAAGTGGTTTTTCAACACTAACTCAAGTGCGAAAAGTGGTTTTTCAACACTAACACAAGTGCAAAAAGTGGTTTTTCAACACTAATACAAGTGCAAAAGTGGTTTCCTGCACCAACACAAGTGCGAAAAGTGGTTTTTCAACACTAACACAAGTGCGAAAAGTGGTTTTTCAACACTAACACAAGTGCGAAAAGTGGTTTTTCAACACTAACACAAGTGCGAAAAGTGTTTTTTCCACACTAATACAAGTGCAAAAGTGGTTTCCTGCACCAACACAAGTGCGAAAAGTGATTTTTCAACACTAACACAAGTGCAAAAAGTGGTTTTTCAACACTAACACAAGTGCGAAAAGTGGTTTTTCAACACTAACACAAGTGCGAAAAGTGTTTTTTCCACACTAATACAAGTGCAAAAGTGGTTTCCTGCACCAACACAAGTGCGAAAAGTGGTTTTTCAACACTAACACAAGTGCGAAAAGTGGTTTTTCAACACTAACACAAGAGCGAAAAGTGGTTTTTCAACACTAACACAAGTGCGAAAAGTGTTTTTTCCACACTAATACAACTGCAAAAGTGGCTTCCAGCACTAACACAATTGCAAAAAGTGGTTTTTCAACACTAACACAAGTGCGAAAAGTGGTTTTTCAACACTAACACAAGTGCGAAAAGTGGTTTTTCAACACTAACACAAGTGCGAAAAGTGTTTTTTCCACACTAATACAAGTGCAAAAGTGGTTTCCTGCACCAACACAATTGCGAAAAGTGATTTTTCAACACTAACACAAGTGCAAAAAGTGGTTTTTCAACACTAACACAAGTGCAAAAAGTGTTTTTTCCACACTAATACAAGTGCAAATGTGGTTTCCTGCACCAACACAAGTGCGAAAAGTGGTTTTTCAACACTAACACAAGTGCGATAAGTGGTTTTTCAACACTAACACAAGTGCCAAAAGTGGTTTTTCAACACTATCACAAGTGCAAAAAGTGTTTTTTCCACACTAATACAAGTGCAAATGTGGTTTCCTGCACCAACACAAGTGCGAAAAGTGGTTTTTCAACACTAACACAAGTGCAAAAAGTGGTTTTTCAACACTAACACAAGTGCGAAAAGTGGTTTTTCAACACTAACACAAGTGCGAAAAGTGTTTTTTCCACACTAATACAACTGCAAAAGTGGTTTCCTGCACCAACACAAGTGCGAAAAGTGGTTTTTCAACACTAACACAAGTGCGAAAAGTGGTTTTTCAACACTAACACAAGTGCGAAAAGTGTTTTTTCCACACTAATACAAGTGCAAAAGTGGTTTCCTGCACCAACACAAGTGCGAAAAGTGGTTTTTCAACACGTAACACAAGTGCGAAAAGTGGTTTTTCAACACTAACACAAGTGCGAAAAGTGGTTTTTCAACACTAATACAAGTGCAAAAGTGGTTTCCTGCACCAACACAAGTGCAAAAAGTGGTTTTTCAACACTAACACAAGTGCGAAAAGTGGTTTTTCAACACTAACACAAACTGCGAAAAGTGGTTTTTCAACACTAACACAAGTGCGAAAAGTGTTTTTTCCACACTAATACAAGTGCAAAAGTGGTTTCCTGCACCAACACAAGTGTGAAAAGAGGTTTTTCAACACTAACACAAGTGCGAAAAGTGATTTTTCAACACTAACAAGTGCGAAAAGTGTTTTTCCACACTAATACAAGTGCAAAAGTGGTTTCCTGCACCAACACAAGTGCGAAAAGTGTTTTTTCAACACTAACACAAGTGCGAAAAGTGGTTTTTCAACACTAACACAAGTGCGAAAAGTGTTTTTTCCACACTAATACAAGTGCAAAAGTGGTTTCCTGCACCAACACAAGTGCGAAAAGTGGTTTTTCAACACTAACACAAGTGCGAAAAGTGTTTTTTCCACACTAATACAAGTGCAAAAGTGGTTTCCTGCACCAACACAAGTTCGAAAAGAGGTTTTTCAGCACTAACACAAGTGCGAAAAGTGATTTTTCAACACTAACACAAGTGCGAAAAGTGTTTTTCCACAGTAATACAAGTGCAAAAGTGGTTTCCTGCACCAACACAAGTGCGAAAAGTGGTTTTTCAACACTAACACAAGTGCGAAAAGTGGTTTTTCAACACTAACACAAGTGCGAAAAGTGTTTTTTCCACACTAATACAAGTGCAAAAGTGGTTTCCTGCACCAACACAAGTTCGAAAAGTGGTTTTTCAACACTAACACAAGTGCGAAAAGTGGTTTTTCAACACTAACACAAGTGCGAAAAGTGGTTTTTCAACACCAACACAAGTGCGAAAAGTGTTTTTTCCACACTAATACAAGTGAAAAAGTGGTTTCCTGCACCAACACAAGTGCGAAAAGTGGTTTTTCAACACCAACACAAGTGCGAAAAGTGGTTTTTCAACACTAACACAAGTGTGAAAAGTGGTTTTTCAACACTATCACAAGCGCAAAAAGTGTTTTTTCCACACTAATACAAGTGCAAAAGTGGTTTCCTGCACCAACACAAGTGCGAAAAGTGGTTTTTCAACACTAACACAAGTGCGAAAAGTGGTTTTTCAACACTAACACAAGTGCGAAAAGTGGTTTTTCAACACTATCACAAGTGCAAAAAGTGTTTTTTCCACACTAATACAAGTGCAAAAGTGGTTTCCTGCACCAACACAAGTGCGAAAAGTGGTTTTTCAACACTAACACACGTGCGAAAAGTGGTTTTTCAACACTAACACAAGTGCGAAAAGTGGTTTTTCAACACTAACACAAGTGCGAAAAGTGGTTTTTCAACACTAACACAAGTGCGAAAAGTGTTTTTTCCACACTAATACAAGTGCAAAAGTGGTTTCCTGCACCAACACAAGTTCGAAAAGAGGTTTTTCAACACTAACACAAGTGCGAAAAGTGATTTTTCAACACTAACACAAGTGCGAAAAGTGTTTTTCCACAGTAATACAAGTGCAAAAGTGGTTTCCTGCACCAACACAAGTGCGAAAAGTGGTTTTTCAACACTAACACAAGTGCGAAAAGTGGTTTTTCAACACTAACACAAGTGCGAAAAGTGTTTTTTCCACACTAATACAAGTGCAAAAGTGGTTTCCTGCACCAACACAAGTTCGAAAAGTGGTTTTTCAACACTAACACAAGTGCGAAAAGTGGTTTTTCAACACCAACACAAGTGCGAAAAGTGTTTTTTCCACACTAATACAAGTGAAAAAGTGGTTTCCTGCACCAACACAAGTTCGAAAAGTGGTTTTTCAACACTAACACAAGTGCGAAAAGTGGTTTTTCAACACTAACACAAGTGCGAAAAGTGGTTTTTCAACACCAACACAAGTGCGAAAAGTGTTTTTTCCACACTAATACAAGTGAAAAAGTGGTTTCCTGCACCAACACAAGTGCGAAAAGTGGTTTTTCAACACCAACACAAGTGCGAAAAGTGGTTTTTCAACACTAACACAAGTGTGAAAAGTGGTTTTTCAACACTATCACAAGTGCAAAAAGTGTTTTTTCCACACTAATACAAGTGCAAAAGTGGTTTCCTGCACCAACACAAGTGCGAAAAGTGGTTTTTCAACACTAACACAAGTGCGAAAAGTGGTTTTTCAACACTAACACAAGTGCGAAAAGTGGTTTTTCAACACTATCACAAGTGCAAAAAGTGTTTTTTCCACACTAATACAAGTGCAAAAGTGGTTTCCTGCACCAACACAAGTGCGAAAAGTGGTTTTTCAACACTAACACACGTGCGAAAAGTGGTTTTTCAACACTAACACAAGTGCGAAAAGTGGTTTTTCAACACTAACACAAGTGCGAAAAGTGGTTTTTCAACACTAACACAAGTGCGAAAAGTGTTTTTTTCCACACTAATACAAGTGCAAAAGTGGTTTCCTGCACCAACACAAGTTCGAAAAGAGGTTTTTCAACACTAACACAAGTGCGAAAAGTGATTTTTCAACACTAACACAAGTGCGAAAAGTGTTTTTCCACAGTAATACAAGTGCAAAAGTGGTTTCCTGCACCAACACAAGTGCGAAAAGTGGTTTTTCAACACTAACACAAGTGCGAAAAGTGGTTTTTCAACACTAACACAAGTGCGAAAAGTGTTTTTTCCACACTAATACAAGTGCAAAAGTGGTTTCCTGCACCAACACAAGTTCGAAAAGTGGTTTTTCAACACTAACACAAGTGCGAAAAGTGGTTTTTCAACACCAACACAAGTGCGAAAAGTGTTTTTTCCACACTAATACAAGTGAAAAAGTGGTTTCCTGCACCAACACAAGTGCGAAAAGTGGTTTTTCAACACCAACACAAGTGCGAAAAGTGGTTTTTCAACACTAACACAAGTGTGAAAAGTGGTTTTTCAACACTATCACAAGTGCAAAAAGTGTTTTTCCACACTAATACAAGTGCAAAAGTGGTTTCCTGCACCAACACAAGTGCGAAAAGTGGTTTTTCAACACTAACACAAGTGCGAAAAGTGGTTTTTCAACACTAACACAAGTGCGAAAAGTGGTTTTTCAACACTATCACAAGTGCAAAAAGTGTTTTTTCCACACTAATACAAGTGCAAAAGTGGTTTCCTGCACCAACACAAGTGCGAAAAGTGGTTTTTCAACACTAACACAAGTGCGAAAAGTGGTTTTTCAACACTAACACAAGTGCGAAAAGTGGTTTTTCAACACTAACACAAGTGCGAAAAGTGTTTTTTCCACACTAATACAAGTGCAAAAGTGGTTTCCTGCACCAACACAAGTGCGAAAAGTGGTTTTTCAACACTAACACAAGTGCGAAAAGTGGTTTTTCAACACTAACACAAGTGCGAAAAGTGGTTTTTCAACACTAACACAAGTGCGAAAAGTGTTTTTTCCACACTAATACAAGTGCGAAAAGTGGTTTTTCAACACTAACACAAGTGCGAAAAGTGGTTTTTCAACACCAACACAAGTGCGAAAAGTGTTTTTTCCACACTAATACAAGTGAAAAAGTGGTTTCCTGCACCAACACAAGTGCGAAAAGTGGTTTTTCAACACCAACACAAGTGCGAAAAGTGGTTTTTCAACACTAACACAAGTGTGAAAAGTGGTTTTTCAACACTATCACAAGTGCAAAAAGTGTTTTTTCCCCACTAATACAAGTGCAAAAGTGGTTTCCTGCACCAACACAAGTGCGAAAAGTGGTTTTTCAACACTAAAACAAGTGCGAAAAGTGGTTTTTCAACACTAACACAAGTGCGAAAAGTGGTTTTTCAACACTATCACAAGTGCAAAAAGTGTTTTTTCCACACTAATATAAGTGCAAAAGTGGTTTCCTGCACCAACACAAGTGCGAAAAGTGGTTTTTCAACACTAACACAAGTGCGAAAAGTGGTTTTTCAACACTAACACAAGTGCGAAAAGTGGTTTTTCAACACTAACACAAGTGCGAAAAGTGTTTTTTCCACACTAATACAAGTGCAAAAGTGGTTTCCTGCACCAACACAAGTGCGAAAAGTGGTTTTTCAACACTAACACAAGTGCGAAAAGTGGTTTTTCAACACTAACACAAGTGCGAAAAGTGGTTTTTCAACACTAACACAAGTGCGAAAAGTGTTTTTTCCACACTAATACAAGTGCAAAAGTGGTTTCCTGCACCAACACAAGTGCGAAAAGTGGTTTTTCAACACTAACACAAGTGCGAAAAGTGTTTTTTCCACACTATTACAAGTGCAAAAGTGGTTTCCTGCACCAACACACGTGCGAAAAGTGGTTTTTCAACACTAACACAAGTGCGAAAAGTGGTTTTTCAACACTAACACAAGTGCGAAAAGTGGTTTTTCAACACTAACACAAGTGCGAAAAGTGTTTTTTTCCACACTAGTACAAGTGCAAAAGTGGTTTCCTGCACCAACACAAGTTCGAAAAGAGGTTTTTCAACACTAACACAAGTGCGAAAAGTGATTTTTCAACACTAACACAAGTGCGAAAAGTGTTTTTCCACAGTAATACAAGTGCAAAAGTGGTTTCCTGCACCAACACAAGTGCGAAAAGTGGTTTTTCAACACTAACACAAGTGCGAAAAGTGGTTTTTCAACACTAACACAAGTGCGAAAAGTGTTTTTTCCACACTAATACAAGTGCAAAAGTGGTTTCCTGCACCAACACAAGTTCGAAAAGTGGTTTTTCAACACTAACACAAGTGCGAAAAGTGGTTTTTCAACACCAACACAAGTGCGAAAAGTGTTTTTTCCACACTAATACAAGTGAAAAAGTGGTTTCCTGCACCAACACAAGTGCGAAAAGTGGTTTTTCAACACCAACACAAGTGCGAAAAGTGGTTTTTCAACACTAACACAAGTGTGAAAAGTGGTTTTTCAACACTATCACAAGTGCAAAAAGTGTTTTTCCACACTAATACAAGTGCAAAAGTGGTTTCCTGCACCAACACAAGTGCGAAAAGTGGTTTTTCAACACTAACACAAGTGCGAAAAGTGGTTTTTCAACACTAACACAAGTGCGAAAAGTGGTTTTTCAACACTATCACAAGTGCAAAAAGTGTTTTTTCCACACTAATACAAGTGCAAAAGTGGTTTCCTGCACCAACACAAGTGCGAAAAGTGGTTTTTCAACACTAACACAAGTGCGAAAAGTGGTTTTTCAACACTAACACAAGTGCGAAAAGTGGTTTTTCAACACTAACACAAGTGCGAAAAGTGTTTTTTCCACACTAATACAAGTGCAAAAGTGGTTTCCTGCACCAACACAAGTGCGAAAAGTGGTTTTTCAACACTAACACAAGTGCGAAAAGTGGTTTTTCAACACTAACACAAGTGCGAAAAGTGGTTTTTCAACACTAACACAAGTGCGAAAAGTGTTTTTTCCACACTAATACAAGTGCAAAAGTGGTTTCCTGCACCAACACAAGTGCGAAAAGTGGTTTTTCAACACTAACACAAGTGCGAAAAGTGTTTTTTCCACACTAATACAAGTGCAAAAGTGGTTTCCTGCACCAACACAAGTGCGAAAAGTGGTTTTTCAACACTAACACAAGTGCGAAAAGTGGTTTTTCAACACTAACACAAGTGCGAAAAGTGTTTTTTCCACACTAATACAAGTGCAAAAGTGGTTTCCTGCACCAACACAAGTGCGAAAAGTGGTTTTTCAACACTAACACAAGTGCGAAAAGTGGTTTTTCAACACTAACACAAGTGCGAAAAGTGGTTTTTCAACACTAACACAAGTGCGAAAAGTGTTTTTTCCACACTAATACAAGTGCAAAAGTGGTTTCCTGCACCAACACAAGTGCGAAATGTGGTTTTTCAACACTAACTCAAGTGCGAAAAGTGGTTTTTCAACACTAACACAAGTGCGAAAAGTGGTTTTTCAACACTAACACAAGTGCGAAAAGTGTTTTTCCACACTAATACAAGTGCAAAAGTGGTTTCCTGCACCAACACAAGTGCGAAAAGTGGTTTTTCAACACTAACACAAGTGCGAAAAGTGGTTTTTCAACACTAACACAAGTGCGAAAAGTGGTTTTTCAACACTAACACAAGTGCGAAAAGTGTTTTTTCCACACTAATACAAGTGCAAAAGTGGTTTCCTGCACCAACACAAGTGCGAAAAGTGATTTTTCAACACTAACACAAGTGCAAAAAGTGGTTTTTCAACACTAACACAAGTGCGAAAAGTGGTTTTTCAACACTAACACAAGTGCGAAAAGTGTTTTTTCCACACTAATACAAGTGCAAAAGTGGTTTCCTGCACCAACACAAGTGCGAAAAGTGGTTTTTCAACACTAACACGAGTGCGAAAAGTGGTTTTTCAACACTAACACAAGAGCGAAAAGTGGTTTTTCAACACTAACACAAGTGCGAAAAGTGTTTTTTCCACACTAATACAACTGCAAAAGTGGTTTCCAGCACTAACACAATTGCAAAAAGTGGTTTTTCAACACTAACACAAGTGCGAAAAGTGGTTTTTCAACACTAACACAAGTGCGAAAAGTGGTTTTTCAACACTAACACAAGTGCGAAAAGTGGTTTTTCAACACTAACACAAGTGCGAAAAGTGTTTTTTCCACACTAATACAAGTGCAAAAGTGGTTTCCTGCACCAACACAAGTGCGAAAAGTGGTTTTTCAACACTAACACAAGTGCGAAAAGTGGTTTTTCAACACTAACACAAGTGCGAAAAGTGGTTTTTCAACACTAACACAAGTGCGAAAAGTGTTTTTTCCACACTAATACAAGTGCAAAAGTGGTTTCCTGCACAAACACAAGTGCAAAAAGTGGTTTTTCAACACTAACACAAGTGCGAAAAGTGGTTTTTCAACACTAACACAAGTGTGAAAAGTGGTTTTTCAACAATAACACAAGTGCGAAAAGTATTTTTTCCACACTAATACAAGTGCAAAAGTGGTTTCCTGCACCAACACAAGTGCGAAAAGTGGTTTTTCAACACTAACTCAAGTGCGAAAAGTGGTTTTTCAACACTAACACAAGTGCGAAAAGTGGTTTTTCAACACTATCACAAGTGCAAAAAGTGTTTTTTCCACACTAATACAAGTGCAAAAGTGGTTTCCTGCACCAACACAAGTGCGAAAAGTGGTTTTTCAACACTAACACAAGTGCGAAAAGTGGTTTTTAAACACTAACACAAGTGCGAAAAGTGGTTTTTCAACACTAACACAAGTGCGAAAAGTGGTTTTTCAACACTAACACAAGTGCGAAAAGTGTATTTTCCACACTAATACAAGTGCAAAAGTGGTTTCCTGCACCAACACAAGTGCGAAAAGTGGTTTTTCAACACTAACACAAGTGCGAAAAGTGGTTTTTCAACACTAACACAAGTGCAAAAAGTGGTTTTTCAACACTATCACAAGTGCAAAAAGTGTTTTTTCCACACTAATACAAGTGCAAAAGTGGTTTCCTGCACCAACACAAGTGCGAAAAGTGGTTTTTCAACACTAACACAAGTGCGAAAAGTGGTTTTTCAACACTAACACAAGGGCGAAAAGTGGTTTTTCAACACTATCACAAGTGCAAAAAGTGTTTTTTCCACACTAATACAAGTGCAAAAGTGGTTTCCTGCACCAACATAAGTGCGAAAAGTGGTTTTTCAACACTAACACAAGTGCGAAAAGTGTTTTTCCACACTAATACAAGTGCAAAAGTGGTTTCCTGCACCAACACAAGTGCGAAAAGTGGTTTTTCAACACTAACACAAGTGCGAAAAGTGGTTTTTCAACACTAACACAAGTGCGAAAAGTGTTTTTTCCACACTAATACAAGTGCAAAAGTGGCTTCCTGCACCAACACAAGTGCGAAAAGTGGTTTTTCAACACTAACACAAGTGCGAAAAGTGGTTTTTCAACACTAACACAAGTGCGAAAAGTGGTTTTTCAACACCAACACAAGTGCGAAAAGTGTTTTTTCCACACTAATACAAGTGAAAAAGTGGTTTCCTGCACCAACACAAGTGCGAAAAGTGGTTTTTCAACACCAACACAAGTGCGAAAAGTGGTTTTTCAACACTAACACAAGTGTGAAAAGTGGTTTTTCAACACTATCACAAGTGCAAAAAGTGTTTTTTCCCCACTAATACAAGTGCAAAAGTGGTTTCCTGCACCAACACAAGTGCGAAAAGTGGTTTTTCAACACTAAAACAAGTGCGAAAAGTGGTTTTTCAACACTAACACAAGTGCGAAAAGTGGTTTTTCAACACTATCACAAGTGCAAAAAGTGTTTTTTCCACACTAATATAAGTGCAAAAGTGGTTTCCTGCACCAACACAAGTGCGAAAAGTGGTTTTTCAACACTAACACAAGTGCGAAAAGTGGTTTTTCAACACTAACACAAGTGCGAAAAGTGGTTTTTCAACACTAACACAAGTGCGAAAAGTGTTTTTTCCACACTAATACAAGTGCAAAAGTGGTTTCCTGCACCAACACAAGTGCGAAAAGTGGTTTTTCAACACTAACACAAGTGCGAAAAGTGGTTTTTCAACACTAACACAAATGCGAAAAGTGGTTTTTCAACACTAACACAAGTGCGAAAAGTGTTTTTTCCACACTAATACAAGTGCAAAAGTGGTTTCCTGCACCAACACAAGTGCGAAAAGTGGTTTTTCAACACTAACACAAGTGCGAAAAGTGTTTTTTCCACACTAATACAAGTGCAAAAGTGGTTTCCTGCACCAACACAAGTGCGAAAAGTGGTTTTTCAACACTAACTCAAGTGCGAAAAGTGGTTTTTCAACACTAACACAAGTGCAAAAAGTGGTTTTTCAACACTAATACAAGTGCAAAAGTGGTTTCCTGCACCAACACAAGTGCGAAAAGTGGTTTTTCAACACTAACACAAGTGCGAAAAGTGGTTTTTCAACACTAACACAAGTGCGAAAAGTGTTTTTTCCACACTAATACAAGTGCAAAAGTGGTTTCCTGCACCAACACAAGTGCGAAAAGTGATTTTTCAACACTAACACAAGTGCAAAAAGTGGTTTTTCAACACTAACACAAGTGCGAAAAGTGGTTTTTCAACACTAACACAAGTGCGAAAAGTGTTTTTTCCACACTAATACAAGTGCAAAAGTGGTTTCCTGCACCAACACAAGTGCGAAAAGTGGTTTTTCAACACTAACACAAGTGCGAAAAGTGGTTTTTCAACACTAACACAAGAGCGAAAAGTGGTTTTTCAACACGAACACAAGTGCGAAAAGTGTTTTTTCCACACTAATACAACTGCAAAAGTGGCTTCCAGCACTAACACAATTGCAAAAAGTGGTTTTTCAACACTAACACAAGTGCGAAAAGTGGTTTTTCAACACTAACACAATTGCGAAAAGTGGTTTTTCAACACTAACACAAGTGCGAAAAGTGTTTTTTCCACACTAATACAAGTGCAAAAGTGGTTTCCTGCACCAACACAAGTGCGAAAAGTGGTTTTTCAACACTAACTCAAGTGCGAAAAGTGGTTTTTCAACACTAACACAAGTGCGAAAAGTGGTTTTTCAACACTAACACAAGTGCGAAAAGTGTTTTTTCCACTCTAATACAAGTGCAAAAGTGGTTTCCTGCACCAACACAAGTGCGAAAAGTGGTTTTTCAACACTAACACAAGTGCGAAAAGTGGTTTTTCAACACTAACACAAGTGCGAAAAGTGGTTTTTCAACACTAACACAAGTGCGAAAAGTGTTTTTTCCACACTAATACAAGTGCAAAAGTGGTTTCCTGCACCAACACAATTGCGAAAAGTGATTTTTCAACACTAACACAAGTGCGAAAAGTGGTTTTTCAACACTAACACAAGTGCGAAAAGTGTTTTTTCCACACTAATACAAGTGCAAAAGTGGTTTCCTGCACCAACACAAGTTCGAAAAGTGGTTTTTCAACACTAACACAAGTGCGAAAAGTGGTTTTTCAACACCAACACAAGTGCGAAAAGTGTTTTTTCCACACTAATACAAGTGAAAAAGTGGTTTCCTGCACCAACACAAGTGCGAAAAGTGGTTTTTCAACACCAACACAAGTGCGAAAAGTGGTTTTTCAACACTAACACAAGTGTGAAAAGTGGTTTTTCAACACTATCACAAGTGCAAAAAGTGTTTTTCCACACTAATACAAGTGCAAAAGTGGTTTCCTGCACCAACACAAGTGCGAAAAGTGGTTTTTCAACACTAACACAAGTGCGAAAAGTGGTTTTTCAACACTAACACAAGTGCGAAAAGTGGTTTTTCAACACTATCACAAGTGCAAAAAGTGTTTTTTCCACACTAATACAAGTGCAAAAGTGGTTTCCTGCACCAACACAAGTGCGAAAAGTGGTTTTTCAACACTAACACAAGTGCGAAAAGTGGTTTTTCAACACTAACACAAGTGCGAAAAGTGGTTTTTCAACACTAACACAAGTGCGAAAAGTGTTTTTTCCACACTAATACAAGTGCAAAAGTGGTTTCCTGCACCAACACAAGTGCGAAAAGTGGTTTTTCAACACTAACACAAGTGCGAAAAGTGGTTTTTCAACACTAACACAAGTGCGAAAAGTGGTTTTTCAACACTAACACAAGTGCGAAAAGTGTTTTTTCCACACTAATACAAGTGCGAAAAGTGGTTTTTCAACACTAACACAAGTGCGAAAAGTGGTTTTTCAACACCAACACAAGTGCGAAAAGTGTTTTTTCCACACTAATACAAGTGAAAAAGTGGTTTCCTGCACCAACACAAGTGCGAAAAGTGGTTTTTCAACACCAACACAAGTGCGAAAAGTGGTTTTTCAACACTAACACAAGTGTGAAAAGTGGTTTTTCAACACTATCACAAGTGCAAAAAGTGTTTTTTCCCCACTAATACAAGTGCAAAAGTGGTTTCCTGCACCAACACAAGTGCGAAAAGTGGTTTTTCAACACTAAAACAAGTGCGAAAAGTGGTTTTTCAACACTAACACAAGTGCGAAAAGTGGTTTTTCAACACTATCACAAGTGCAAAAAGTGTTTTTTCCACACTAATATAAGTGCAAAAGTGGTTTCCTGCACCAACACAAGTGCGAAAAGTGGTTTTTCAACACTAACACAAGTGCGAAAAGTGGTTTTTCAACACTAACACAAGTGCGAAAAGTGGTTTTTCAACACTAACACAAGTGCGAAAAGTGTTTTTTCCACACTAATACAAGTGCAAAAGTGGTTTCCTGCACCAACACAAGTGCGAAAAGTGGTTTTTCAACACTAACACAAGTGCGAAAAGTGGTTTTTCAACACTAACACAAGTGCGAAAAGTGGTTTTTCAACACTAACACAAGTGCGAAAAGTGTTTTTTCCACACTAATACAAGTGCAAAAGTGGTTTCCTGCACCAACACAAGTGCGAAAAGTGGTTTTTCAACACTAACACAAGTGCAAAAAGTGTTTTTTCCACACTATTACAAGTGCAAAAGTGGTTTCCTGCACCAACACACGTGCGAAAAGTGGTTTTTCAACACTAACACAAGTGCGAAAAGTGGTTTTTCAACACTAACACAAGTGCGAAAAGTGGTTTTTCAACACTAACACAAGTGCGAAAAGTGTTTTTTTCCACACTAGTACAAGTGCAAAAGTGGTTTCCTGCACCAACACAAGTTCGAAAAGAGGTTTTTCAACACTAACACAAGTGCGAAAAGTGATTTTTCAACACTAACACAAGTGCGAAAAGTGTTTTTCCACAGTAATACAAGTGCAAAAGTGGTTTCCTGCACCAACACAAGTGCGAAAAGTGGTTTTTCAACACTAACACAAGTGCGAAAAGTGGTTTTTCAACACTAACACAAGTGCGAAAAGTGTTTTTTCCACACTAATACAAGTGCAAAAGTGGTTTCCTGCACCAACACAAGTTCGAAAAGTGGTTTTTCAACACTAACACAAGTGCGAAAAGTGGTTTTTCAACACCAACACAAGTGCGAAAAGTGTTTTTTCCACACTAATACAAGTGAAAAAGTGGTTTCCTGCACCAACACAAGTGCGAAAAGTGGTTTTTCAACACCAACACAAGTGCGAAAAGTGGTTTTTCAACACTAACACAAGTGTGAAAAGTGGTTTTTCAACACTATCACAAGTGCAAAAAGTGTTTTTCCACACTAATACAAGTGCAAAAGTGGTTTCCTGCACCAACACAAGTGCGAAAAGTGGTTTTTCAACACTAACACAAGTGCGAAAAGTGGTTTTTCAACACTAACACAAGTGCGAAAAGTGGTTTTTCAACACTATCACAAGTGCAAAAAGTGTTTTTTCCACACTAATACAAGTGCAAAAGTGGTTTCCTGCACCAACACAAGTGCGAAAAGTGGTTTTTCAACACTAACACAAGTGCGAAAAGTGGTTTTTCAACACTAACACAAGTGCGAAAAGTGGTTTTTCAACACTAACACAAGTGCGAAAAGTGTTTTTTCCACACTAATACAAGTGCAAAAGTGGTTTCCTGCACCAACACAAGTGCGAAAAGTGGTTTTTCAACACTAACACAAGTGCGAAAAGTGGTTTTTCAACACTAACACAAGTGCGAAAAGTGGTTTTTCAACACTAACACAAGTGCGAAAAGTGTTTTTTCCACACTAATACAAGTGCAAAAGTGGTTTCCTGCACCAACACAAGTGCGAAAAGTGGTTTTTCAACACTAACACAAGTGCGAAAAGTGTTTTTTCCACACTAATACAAGTGCAAAAGTGGTTTCCTGCACCAACACAAGTGCGAAAAGTGGTTTTTCAACACTAACACAAGTGCGAAAAGTGGTTTTTCAACACTAACACAAGTGCGAAAAGTGTTTTTTCCACACTAATACAAGTGCAAAAGTGGTTTCCTGCACCAACACAAGTGCGAAAAGTGGTTTTTCAACACTAACACAAGTGCGAAAAGTGGTTTTTCAACACTAACACAAGTGCGAAAAGTGGTTTTTCAACACTAACACAAGTGCGAAAAGTGTTTTTTCCACACTAATACAAGTGCAAAAGTGGTTTCCTGCACCAACACAAGTGCGAAATGTGGTTTTTCAACACTAACTCAAGTGCGAAAAGTGGTTTTTCAACACTAACACAAGTGCGAAAAGTGGTTTTTCAACACTAACACAAGTGCGAAAAGTGTTTTTCCACACTAATACAAGTGCAAAAGTGGTTTCCTGCACCAACACAAGTGCGAAAAGTGGTTTTTCAACACTAACACAAGTGCGAAAAGTGGTTTTTCAACACTAACACAAGTGCGAAAAGTGGTTTTTCAACACTAACACAAGTGCGAAAAGTGTTTTTTCCACACTAATACAAGTGCAAAAGTGGTTTCCTGCACCAACACAAGTGCGAAAAGTGATTTTTCAACACTAACACAAGTGCAAAAAGTGGTTTTTCAACACTAACACAAGTGCGAAAAGTGGTTTTTCAACACTAACACAAGTGCGAAAAGTGTTTTTTCCACACTAATACAAGTGCAAAAGTGGTTTCCTGCACCAACACAAGTGCGAAAAGTGGTTTTTCAACACTAACACGAGTGCGAAAAGTGGTTTTTCAACACTAACACAAGAGCGAAAAGTGGTTTTTCAACACTAACACAAGTGCGAAAAGTGTTTTTTCCACACTAATACAACTGCAAAAGTGGTTTCCAGCACTAACACAATTGCAAAAAGTGGTTTTTCAACACTAACACAAGTGCGAAAAGTGGTTTTTCAACACTAACACAAGTGCGAAAAGTGGTTTTTCAACACTAACACAAGTGCGAAAAGTGGTTTTTCAACACTAACACAAGTGCGAAAAGTGTTTTTTCCACACTAATACAAGTGCAAAAGTGGTTTCCTGCACCAACACAAGTGCGAAAAGTGGTTTTTCAACACTAACACAAGTGCGAAAAGTGGTTTTTCAACACTAACACAAGTGCGAAAAGTGGTTTTTCAACACTAACACAAGTGCGAAAAGTGTTTTTTCCACACTAATACAAGTGCAAAAGTGGTTTCCTGCACAAACACAAGTGCAAAAAGTGGTTTTTCAACACTAACACAAGTGCGAAAAGTGGTTTTTCAACACTAACACAAGTGTGAAAAGTGGTTTTTCAACAATAACACAAGTGCGAAAAGTATTTTTTCCACACTAATACAAGTGCAAAAGTGGTTTCCTGCACCAACACAAGTGCGAAAAGTGGTTTTTCAACACTAACTCAAGTGCGAAAAGTGGTTTTTCAACACTAACACAAGTGCGAAAAGTGGTTTTTCAACACTATCACAAGTGCAAAAAGTGTTTTTTCCACACTAATACAAGTGCAAAAGTGGTTTCCTGCACCAACACAAGTGCGAAAAGTGGTTTTTCAACACTAACACAAGTGCGAAAAGTGGTTTTTAAACACTAACACAAGTGCGAAAAGTGGTTTTTCAACACTAACAC
This sequence comes from Myxine glutinosa, assembly GCF_964187855.1. Classification (NCBI taxonomy): domain Eukaryota; kingdom Metazoa; phylum Chordata; class Myxini; order Myxiniformes; family Myxinidae; genus Myxine; species Myxine glutinosa. The sequence continues at coordinate 25,019 of NW_027617442.1, forward strand.
AAGTGCGAAAAGTGGTTTTTCAACACTAACACAAGTGCGAAAAGTGTATTTTCCACACTAATACAAGTGCAAAAGTGGTTTCCTGCACCAACACAAGTGCGAAAAGTGGTTTTTCAACACTAACACAAGTGCGAAAAGTGGTTTTTCAACACTAACACAAGTGCAAAAAGTGGTTTTTCAACACTATCACAAGTGCAAAAAGTGTTTTTTCCACACTAATACAAGTGCAAAAGTGGTTTCCTGCACCAACACAAGTGCGAAAAGTGGTTTTTCAACACTAACACAAGTGCGAAAAGTGGTTTTTCAACACTAACACAAGGGCGAAAAGTGGTTTTTCAACACTATCACAAGTGCAAAAAGTGTTTTTTCCACACTAATACAAGTGCAAAAGTGGTTTCCTGCACCAACATAAGTGCGAAAAGTGGTTTTTCAACACTAACACAAGTGCGAAAAGTGTTTTTCCACACTAATACAAGTGCAAAAGTGGTTTCCTGCACCAACACAAGTGCGAAAAGTGGTTTTTCAACACTAACACAAGTGCGAAAAGTGGTTTTTCAACACTAACACAAGTGCGAAAAGTGTTTTTTCCACACTAATACAAGTGCAAAAGTGGCTTCCTGCACCAACACAAGTGCGAAAAGTGGTTTTTCAACACTAACACAAGTGCGAAAAGTGGTTTTTCAACACTAACACAAGTGCGAAAAGTGGTTTTTCAACACCAACACAAGTGCGAAAAGTGTTTTTTCCACACTAATACAAGTGAAAAAGTGGTTTCCTGCACCAACACAAGTGCGAAAAGTGGTTTTTCAACACCAACACAAGTGCGAAAAGTGGTTTTTCAACACTAACACAAGTGTGAAAAGTGGTTTTTCAACACTATCACAAGTGCAAAAAGTGTTTTTTCCCCACTAATACAAGTGCAAAAGTGGTTTCCTGCACCAACACAAGTGCGAAAAGTGGTTTTTCAACACTAAAACAAGTGCGAAAAGTGGTTTTTCAACACTAACACAAGTGCGAAAAGTGGTTTTTCAACACTATCACAAGTGCAAAAAGTGTTTTTTCCACACTAATATAAGTGCAAAAGTGGTTTCCTGCACCAACACAAGTGCGAAAAGTGGTTTTTCAACACTAACACAAGTGCGAAAAGTGGTTTTTCAACACTAACACAAGTGCGAAAAGTGGTTTTTCAACACTAACACAAGTGCGAAAAGTGTTTTTTCCACACTAATACAAGTGCAAAAGTGGTTTCCTGCACCAACACAAGTGCGAAAAGTGGTTTTTCAACACTAACACAAGTGCGAAAAGTGGTTTTTCAACACTAACACAAATGCGAAAAGTGGTTTTTCAACACTAACACAAGTGCGAAAAGTGTTTTTTCCACACTAATACAAGTGCAAAAGTGGTTTCCTGCACCAACACAAGTGCGAAAAGTGGTTTTTCAACACTAACACAAGTGCGAAAAGTGTTTTTTCCACACTAATACAAGTGCAAAAGTGGTTTCCTGCACCAACACAAGTGCGAAAAGTGGTTTTTCAACACTAACTCAAGTGCGAAAAGTGGTTTTTCAACACTAACACAAGTGCAAAAAGTGGTTTTTCAACACTAATACAAGTGCAAAAGTGGTTTCCTGCACCAACACAAGTGCGAAAAGTGGTTTTTCAACACTAACACAAGTGCGAAAAGTGGTTTTTCAACACTAACACAAGTGCGAAAAGTGTTTTTTCCACACTAATACAAGTGCAAAAGTGGTTTCCTGCACCAACACAAGTGCGAAAAGTGATTTTTCAACACTAACACAAGTGCAAAAAGTGGTTTTTCAACACTAACACAAGTGCGAAAAGTGGTTTTTCAACACTAACACAAGTGCGAAAAGTGTTTTTTCCACACTAATACAAGTGCAAAAGTGGTTTCCTGCACCAACACAAGTGCGAAAAGTGGTTTTTCAACACTAACACAAGTGCGAAAAGTGGTTTTTCAACACTAACACAAGAGCGAAAAGTGGTTTTTCAACACGAACACAAGTGCGAAAAGTGTTTTTTCCACACTAATACAACTGCAAAAGTGGCTTCCAGCACTAACACAATTGCAAAAAGTGGTTTTTCAACACTAACACAAGTGCGAAAAGTGGTTTTTCAACACTAACACAATTGCGAAAAGTGGTTTTTCAACACTAACACAAGTGCGAAAAGTGTTTTTTCCACACTAATACAAGTGCAAAAGTGGTTTCCTGCACCAACACAAGTGCGAAAAGTGGTTTTTCAACACTAACTCAAGTGCGAAAAGTGGTTTTTCAACACTAACACAAGTGCGAAAAGTGGTTTTTCAACACTAACACAAGTGCGAAAAGTGTTTTTTCCACTCTAATACAAGTGCAAAAGTGGTTTCCTGCACCAACACAAGTGCGAAAAGTGGTTTTTCAACACTAACACAAGTGCGAAAAGTGGTTTTTCAACACTAACACAAGTGCGAAAAGTGGTTTTTCAACACTAACACAAGTGCGAAAAGTGTTTTTTCCACACTAATACAAGTGCAAAAGTGGTTTCCTGCACCAACACAATTGCGAAAAGTGATTTTTCAACACTAACACAAGTGCAAAAAGTGGTTTTTCAACACTAACACAAGTGCAAAAAGTGTTTTTTCCACACTAATACAAGTGCAAATGTGGTTTCCTGCACCAACACAAGTGCGAAAAGTGGTTTTTCAACACTAACACAAGTGCGATAAGTGGTTTTTCAACACTAACACAAGTGCCAAAAGTGGTTTTTCAACACTATCACAAGTGCAAAAAGTGTTTTTTCAACACTAATACAAGTGCAAATGTGGTTTCCTGCACCAACACAAGTGCGAAAAGTGGTTTTTCAACACTAACACAAGTGCAAAAAGTGGTTTTTCAACACTAACACAAGTGCGAAAAGTGATTTTTCAACACCAACACAAGTGCGAAAAGTGTTTTTTCCACACTAATACAACTGCAAAAGTGGTTTCCTGCACCAACACAAGTGCGAAAATTGGTTTTTCAACACTAACACAAGTGCGAAAAGTGGTTTTTCAACACTAACACAAGTGCGAAAAGTGTTTTTTCCACACTAATACAAGTGCAAAAGTGGTTTCCTGCACCAACACAAGTGCGAAAAGTGGTTTTTCAACACTAACACAAGTGCGAAAAGTGGTTTTTCAACACTAACACAAGTGCGAAAAGTGGTTTTTCAACACTAATACAAGTGCAAAAGTGGTTTCCTGCACCAACACAAGTGCAAAAAGTGGTTTTTCAACACTAACACAAGTGCGAAAAGTGGTTTTTCAACACTAACACAACTGCGAAAAGTGGTTTTTCAACACTAACACAAGTGCGAAAAGTGTTTTTTCCACACTAATACAAGTGCAAAAGTGGTTTCCTGCACCAACACAAGTGTGAAAAGAGGTTTTTCAACACTAACACAAGTGCGAAAAGTGATTTTTCAACACTAACAAGCGCGAAAAGTGTTTTTCCACACTAATACAAGTGCAAAAGTGGTTTCCTGCACCAACACAAGTGCGAAAAGTGTTTTTTCAACACTAACACAAGTGCGAAAAGTGGTTTTTCAACACTAACACAACTGCGAAAAGTGGTTTTTCAACAATAACACAAGTGCGAAAAGTATTTTTTCCACACTAATACAAGTGCAAAAGTGGTTTCCTGCACCAACACAAGTGCGAAAAGTGGTTTTTCAACACTAACTCAAGTGCGAAAAGTGGTTTTTCAACACTAACACAAGTGCGAAAAGTGGTTTTTCAACACTATCACAAGTGCAAAAAGTGTTTTTTCCACACTAATACAAGTGCAAAAGTGGTTTCCTGCACCAACACAAGTGCGAAAAGTGGTTTTTCAACACTAACACAAGTGCGAAAAGTGGTTTTTAAACACTAACACAAGTGCGAAAAGTGGTTTTTCAACACTAACACAAGTGCGAAAAGTGGTTTTTCAACACTAACACAAGTGCGAAAAGTGTATTTTCCACACTAATACAAGTGCAAAAGTGGTTTCCTGCACCAACACAAGTGCGAAAAGTGGTTTTTCAACACTAACACAAGTGCGAAAAGTGGTTTTTCAACACTAACACAAGTGCAAAAAGTGGTTTTTCAACACTATCACAAGTGCAAAAAGTGTTTTTTCCACACTAATACAAGTGCAAAAGTGGTTTCCTGCACCAACACAAGTGCGAAAAGTGGTTTTTCAACACTAACACAAGTGCGAAAAGTGGTTTTTCAACACTAACACAAGGGCGAAAAGTGGTTTTTCAACACTATCACAAGTGCAAAAAGTGTTTTTTCCACACTAATACAAGTGCAAAAGTGGTTTCCTGCACCAACATAAGTGCGAAAAGTGGTTTTTCAACACTAACACAAGTGCGAAAAGTGTTTTTCCACACTAATACAAGTGCAAAAGTGGTTTCCTGCACCAACACAAGTGCGAAAAGTGGTTTTTCAACACTAACACAAGTGCGAAAAGTGGTTTTTCAACACTAACACAAGTGCGAAAAGTGTTTTTTCCACACTAATACAAGTGCAAAAGTGGCTTCCTGCACCAACACAAGTGCGAAAAGTGGTTTTTCAACACTAACACAAGTGCGAAAAGTGGTTTTTCAACACTAACACAAGTGCGAAAAGTGGTTTTTCAACACCAACACAAGTGCGAAAAGTGTTTTTTCCACACTAATACAAGTGAAAAAGTGGTTTCCTGCACCAACACAAGTGCGAAAAGTGGTTTTTCAACACCAACACAAGTGCGAAAAGTGGTTTTTCAACACTAACACAAGTGTGAAAAGTGGTTTTTCAACACTATCACAAGTGCAAAAAGTGTTTTTTCCCCACTAATACAAGTGCAAAAGTGGTTTCCTGCACCAACACAAGTGCGAAAAGTGGTTTTTCAACACTAAAACAAGTGCGAAAAGTGGTTTTTCAACACTAACACAAGTGCGAAAAGTGGTTTTTCAACACTATCACAAGTGCAAAAAGTGTTTTTTCCACACTAATATAAGTGCAAAAGTGGTTTCCTGCACCAACACAAGTGCGAAAAGTGGTTTTTCAACACTAACACAAGTGCGAAAAGTGGTTTTTCAACACTAACACAAGTGCGAAAAGTGGTTTTTCAACACTAACACAAGTGCGAAAAGTGTTTTTTCCACACTAATACAAGTGCAAAAGTGGTTTCCTGCACCAACACAAGTGCGAAAAGTGGTTTTTCAACACTAACACAAGTGCGAAAAGTGGTTTTTCAACACTAACACAAATGCGAAAAGTGGTTTTTCAACACTAACACAAGTGCGAAAAGTGTTTTTTCCACACTAATACAAGTGCAAAAGTGGTTTCCTGCACCAACACAAGTGCGAAAAGTGGTTTTTCAACACTAACACAAGTGCGAAAAGTGTTTTTTCCACACTAATACAAGTGCAAAAGTGGTTTCCTGCACCAACACAAGTGCGAAAAGTGGTTTTTCAACACTAACTCAAGTGCGAAAAGTGGTTTTTCAACACTAACACAAGTGCAAAAAGTGGTTTTTCAACACTAATACAAGTGCAAAAGTGGTTTCCTGCACCAACACAAGTGCGAAAAGTGGTTTTTCAACACTAACACAAGTGCGAAAAGTGGTTTTTCAACACTAACACAAGTGCGAAAAGTGTTTTTTCCACACTAATACAAGTGCAAAAGTGGTTTCCTGCACCAACACAAGTGCGAAAAGTGATTTTTCAACACTAACACAAGTGCAAAAAGTGGTTTTTCAACACTAACACAAGTGCGAAAAGTGGTTTTTCAACACTAACACAAGTGCGAAAAGTGTTTTTTCCACACTAATACAAGTGCAAAAGTGGTTTCCTGCACCAACACAAGTGCGAAAAGTGGTTTTTCAACACTAACACAAGTGCGAAAAGTGGTTTTTCAACACTAACACAAGAGCGAAAAGTGGTTTTTCAACACGAACACAAGTGCGAAAAGTGTTTTTTCCACACTAATACAAGTGAAAAAGTGGTTTCCTGCACCAACACAAGTGCGAAAAGTGGTTTTTCAACACCAACACAAGTGCGAAAAGTGGTTTTTCAACACTAACACAAGTGTGAAAAGTGGTTTTTCAACACTATCATAAGTGCAAAAAGTGTTTTTTCCACACTAATACAAGTGCAAAAGTGGTTTCCTGCACCAACACAAGTGCGAAAAGTGGTTTTTCAACACTAACACAAGTGCGAAAAGTGGTTTTTCAACACTAACACAAGTGCGAAAAGTGGTTTTTCAACAATATCACAAGTGCAAAAAGTGTTTTTTCCACACGAATACAAGTGCAAAAGTGGTTTCCTGCACCAACACAAGTGCGAAAAGTGGTTTTTCAACACTAACACAAGTGCGAAAAGTGGTTTTTCAACACTAACACAAGTGCGAAAAGTGGTTTTTCAACACTAACACAAGTGCGAAAAGTGTTTTTTCCACACTAATACAAGTGCAAAAGTGGTTTCCTGCACCAACACAATTGCGAAAAGTGATTTTTCAACACTAACACAAGTGCAAAAAGTGGTTTTTCAACACTAACACAAGTGCAAAAAGTGTTTTTTCCACACTAATACAAGTGCAAATGTGGTTTCCTGCACCAACACAAGTGCGAAAAGTGGTTTTTCAACACTAACACAAGTGCGATAAGTGGTTTTTCAACACTAACACAAGTGCCAAAAGTGGTTTTTCAACACTATCACAAGTGCAAAAAGTGTTTTTTCAACACTAATACAAGTGCAAATGTGGTTTCCTGCACCAACACAAGTGCGAAAAGTGGTTTTTCAACACTAACACAAGTGCAAAAAGTGGTTTTTCAACACTAACACAAGTGCGAAAAGTGATTTTTCAACACCAACACAAGTGCGAAAAGTGTTTTTTCCACACTAATACAACTGCAAAAGTGGTTTCCTGCACCAACACAAGTGCGAAAATTGGTTTTTCAACACTAACACAAGTGCGAAAAGTGGTTTTTCAACACTAACACAAGTGCGAAAAGTGTTTTTTCCACACTAATACAAGTGCAAAAGTGGTTTCCTGCACCAACACAAGTGCGAAAAGTGGTTTTTCAACACTAACACAAGTGCGAAAAGTGGTTTTTCAACACTAACACAAGTGCGAAAAGTGGTTTTTCAACACTAATACAAGTGCAAAAGTGGTTTCCTGCACCAACACAAGTGCAAAAAGTGGTTTTTCAACACTAACACAAGTGCGAAAAGTGGTTTTTCAACACTAACACAACTGCGAAAAGTGGTTTTTCAACACTAACACAAGTGCGAAAAGTGTTTTTTCCACACTAATACAAGTGCAAAAGTGGTTTCCTGCACCAACACAAGTGTGAAAAGAGGTTTTTCAACACTAACACAAGTGCGAAAAGTGATTTTTCAACACTAACAAGCGCGAAAAGTGTTTTTCCACACTAATACAAGTGCAAAAGTGGTTTCCTGCACCAACACAAGTGCGAAAAGTGTTTTTTCAACACTAACACAAGTGCGAAAAGTGGTTTTTCAACACTAACACAAGTGCGAAAAGTGTTTTTTCCACACTAATACAAGTGCAAAAGTGGTTTCCTGCACCAACACAAGTGCGAAAAGTGGTTTTTAAACACTAACACAAGTGCGAAAAGTGTTTTTTCCACACTAATACAAGTGCAAAAGTGGTTTCCTGCACCAACACAAGTTCGAAAAGAGGTTTTTCAACACTAACACAAGTGCGAAAAGTGATTTTTCAACACTAACACAAGTGCGAAAAGTGTTTTTCCACAGTAATACAAGTGCAAAAGTGGTTTCCTGCACCAACACAAGTGCGAAAAGTGGTTTTTCAACACTAACACAAGTGCGAAAAGTGGTTTTTCAACACTAACACAAGTGCGAAAAGTGTTTTTTCCACACTAATACAAGTGCAAAAGTGGTTTCCTGCACCAACACAAGTTCGAAAAGTGGTTTTTCAACACTAACACAAGTGCGAAAAGTGGTTTTTCAACACTAACACAAGTGCGAAAAGTGGTTTTTCAACACCAACACAAGTGCGAAAAGTGTTTTTTCCACACTAATACAAGTGAAAAAGTGGTTTCCTGCACCAACACAAGTGCGAAAAGTGGTTTTTCAACACCAACACAAGTGCGAAAAGTGGTTTTTCAACACTAACACAAGTGTGAAAAGTGGTTTTTCAACACTATCATAAGTGCAAAAAGTGTTTTTTCCACACTAATACAAGTGCAAAAGTGGTTTCCTGCACCAACACAAGTGCGAAAAGTGGTTTTTCAACACTAACACAAGTGCGAAAAGTGGTTTTTCAACACTAACACAAGTGCGAAAAGTGGTTTTTCAACACTATCACAAGTGCAAAAAGTGTTTTTTCCACACGAATACAAGTGCAAAAGTGGTTTCCTGCACCAACACAAGTGCGAAAAGTGGTTTTTCAACACTAACACAAGTGCGAAAAGTGGTTTTTCAACACTAACACAAGTGCGAAAAGTGGTTTTTCAACACTAACACAAGTGCGAAAAGTGTTTTTTGCACACTAATACAAGTGCAAAAGTGGTTTCCTGCACCAACACAAGTGCGAAAAGTGGTTTTTCAACACTAACACAAGTGCGAAAAGTGGTTTTTCAACACTAACACAAGTGCGAAAAGTGTTTTTTCCACACTAATACAAGTGCAAAAGTGGTTTCCTGCACCAACACAAGTGCGAAAAGTGGTTTTTCAACACTAACACAAGTGCGAAAAGTGTTTTTTCCACACTAATACAAGTGCAAAAGTGGTTTCCTGCACCAACACAAGTGCGAAAAGTGGTTTTTCAACACTAACACAAGTGCGAAAAGTGGTTTTTCAACACTAACACAAGTGCGAAAAGTGTTTTTTCCACACTAATACAAGTGCAAAAGTGGTTTCCTGCACCAACACAAGTGCGAAAAGTGGTTTTTCAACACTAACACAAGTGCGAAAAGTGGTTTTTCAACACTAACACAAGTGCGAAAAGTGGTTTTTCAACACTAACACAAGTGCGAAAAGTGTTTTTTCCACACTAATACAAGTGCAAAAGTGGTTTCCTGCACCAACACAAGTGCGAAAAGTGGTTTTTCAACACTAACTCAAGTGCGAAAAGTGGTTTTTCAACACTAACACAAGTGCGAAAAGTGGTTTTTCAACACTAACACAAGTGCGAAAAGTGTTTTTTCCACACTAATACAAGTGCAAAAGTGGTTTCCTGCACCAACACAAGTGCGAAAAGTGGTTTTTCAACACTAACACAAGTGCGAAAAGTGGTTTTTCAACACTAACACAAGTGCGAAAAGTGGTTTTTCAACACTAACACAAGTGCGAAAAGTGTTTTTTCCACACTAATACAAGTGCAAAAGTGGTTTCCTGCACCAACACAAGTGCGAAAAGTGATTTTTCAACACTAACACAAGTGCAAAAAGTGGTTTTTCAACACTAACACAAGTGCGAAAAGTGGTTTTTCAACACTAACACAAGTGTGAAAAGTGTTTTTTCCACACTAATACAAGTGCAAAAGTGGTTTCCTGCACCAACACAAGTGCGAAAAGTGGTTTTTCAACACTAACACAAGTGCGAAAAGTGGTTTTTCAACACTAACACAAGAGCGAAAAGTGGTTTTTCAACACTAACACAAGTGCGAAAAGTGTTTTTTCCACACTAATACAACTGCAAAAGTGGTTTCCAGCACTAACACAATTGCAAAAAGTGGTTTTTCAACACTAACACAAGTGCGAAAAGTGGTTTTTCAACACTAACACAAGTGCGAAAAGTGGTTTTTCAACACTAACACAAGTGCGAAAAGTGTTTTTTCCACACTAATACAAGTGCAAAAGTGGTTTCCTGCACCAACACAAGTGCAAAAAGTGGTTTTTCAACACTAACTCAAGTGCGAAAAGTGGTTTTTCAACACTAACACAAGTGCGAAAAGTGGTTTTTCAACACTAACACAAGTGCGAAAAGTGTTTTTTCCACACTAACACAAGTGCAAAAGTGGTTTCCTGCACCAACACAAGTGCGAAAAGTGGTTTTTCAACACTAACACAAGTGCGAAAAGTGGTTTTTCAACACTAACACAAGAGCGAAAAGTGGTTTTTCAACACTAACACAAGTGCGAAAAGTGTTTTTTCCACACTAATACAACTGCAAAAGTGGTTTCCAGCACGAACACAATTGCAAAAAGTGGTTTTTCAACACTAACACAAGTGCGAAAAGTGGTTTTTCAACACTAACACAAGTGCGAAAAGTGGTTTTTCAACACTAACACAAGTGCGAAAAGTGTTTTTTCCACACTAATACAAGTGCAAAAGTGGTTTCCTGCACCAACACAAGTGCAAAAAGTGGTTTTTCAACACTAACTCAAGTGCGAAAAGTGGTTTTTCAACACTAACACAAGTGCGAAAAGTGGTTTTTCAACACTAACACAAGTGCGAAAAGTGTTTTTTCCACTCTAATACAAGTGCAAAAGTGGTTTCCTGCACCAACACAAGTGCGAAAAGTGGTTTTTCAACACTAACACAAGTGCGAAAAGTGGTTTTTCAACACTAACACAAGTGCGAAAAGTGGTTTTTCAACACTAACACAAGTGCGAAAAGTGTTTTTTCCACACTAATACAAGTGCAAAAGTGGTTTCCTGCACCAACACAAGTGCGAAAAGTGATTTTTCAACACTAACACAAGTGCAAAAATTGGTTTTTCAACACTAACACAAGTGCAAAAAGTGTTTTTTCCACACTAATACAAGTGCAAATGTGGTTTCCTGCACCAACACAAGTGCGAAAAGTGGTTTTTCAACACTAACACAAGTGCGATAAGTGGTTTTTCAACACTAACACAAGTGCCAAAAGTGGTTTTTCAACACTATCACAAGTGCAAAAAGTGTTTTTTTCCACACTAATACAAGTGCAAATGTGGTTTCCTGCACCAACACAAGTGCGAAAAGTGGTTTTTCAACACTAACACAAGTGCAAAAAGTGGTTTTTCAACACTAACACAAGTGCGAAAAGTGGTTTTTCAACACTAACACAAGTGCGAAAAGTGTTTTTTCCACACTAATACAACTGCAAAAGTGGTTTTTCAACACTAACACAAGTGCGAAAAGTGTTTTTTCCACACTAATACAAGTGCAAAAGTGGTTTCCTGCACCAACACAAGTGCGAAAAGTGGTTTTTCAACACTAACACAAGTGCAAAAAGTGGTTTCCTGCACCAACACAAGTGCGAAAAGTGGTTTTTCAACACTAACACAAGTGCGAAAAGTGGTTTTTCAACACTATCACAAGTGCAAAAAGTATTTTTTCCACACTAATACAAGTGAAAAAGTGGTTTCCTGCACCAACACAAGTGCGAAAAGTGGTTTTTCAACACTAACACAAGTGCGAAAAGTGGTTTTTCAACACCAACACAAGTGCGAAAAGTGTTTTTTCCACACTAATACAAGTGAAAAAGTGGTTTCCTGCACCAACACAAGTGCGAAAAGTGGTTTTTCAACACCAACACAAGTGCGAAAAGTGGTTTTTCAACACTAACACAAGTGTGAAAAGTGGTTTTTCAACACTATCATAAGTGCAAAAAGTGTTTTTTCCACACTAATACAAGTGCAAAAGTGGTTTCCTGCACCAACACAAGTGCGAAAAGTGGTTTTTCAACACTAACACAAGTGCGAAAAGTGGTTTTCAACACTAACACAAGTGCGAAAAGTGGTTTTTCAACACTATCACAAGTGCAAAAAGTGTTTTTTCCACACTAATACAAGTGCAAAAGTGGTTTCCTGCACCAACACAAGTGCGAAAAGTGGTTTTTCAACACTAACACAAGTGCGAAAAGTGGTTTTTCAACACTAACACAAGTGCGAAAAGTGGTTTTTCAACACTAACACAAGTGCGAAAAGTGTTTTTTGCACACTAATACAAGTGCAAAAGTGGTTTCCTGCACCAACACAAGTGCGAAAAGTGGTTTTTCAACACTAACACAAGTGCGAAAAGTGGTTTTTCAACACTAACACAAGTGCGAAAAGTGTTTTTTCCACACTAATACAAGTGCAAAAGTGGTTTCCTGCACCAACACAAGTGCGAAAAGTGGTTTTTCAACACTAACACAAGTGCGAAAAGTGTTTTTTCCACACTAATACAAGTGCAAAAGTGGTTTCCTGCACCAACACAAGTGCGAAAAGTGGTTTTTCAACACTAACACAAGTGCGAAAAGTGGTTTTTCAACACTAACACAAGTGCGAAAAGTGTTTTTTCCACACTAATACAAGTGCAAAAGTGGTTTCCTGCACCAACACAAGTGCGAAAAGTGGTTTTTCAACACTAACACAAGTGCGAAAAGTGGTTTTTCAACACTAACACAAGTGCGAAAAGTGGTTTTTCAACACTAACACAAGTGCGAAAAGTGTTTTTTCCACACTAATACAAGTGCAAAAGTGGTTTCCTGCACCAACACAAGTGCGAAAAGTGGTTTTTCAACACTAACTCAAGTGCGAAAAGTGGTTTTTCAACACTAACACAAGTGCGAAAAGTGGTTTTTCAACACTAACACAAGTGCGAAAAGTGTTTTTTCCACACTAATACAAGTGCAAAAGTGGTTTCCTGCACCAACACAAGTGCGAAAAGTGGTTTTTCAACACTAACACAAGTGCGAAAAGTGGTTTTTCAACACTAACACAAGTGCGAAAAGTGGTTTTTCAACACTAACACAAGTGCGAAAAGTGTTTTTTCCACACTAATACAAGTGCAAAAGTGGTTTCCTGCACCAACACAAGTGCGAAAAGTGATTTTTCAACACTAACACAAGTGCAAAAAGTGGTTTTTCAACACTAACACAAGTGCGAAAAGTGGTTTTTCAACACTAACACAAGTGCGAAAAGTGTTTTTTCCACACTAATACAAGTGCAAAAGTGGTTTCCTGCACCAACACAAGTGCGAAAAGTGGTTTTTCAACACTAACACAAGTGCGAAAAGTGGTTTTTCAACACTAACACAAGAGCGAAAAGTGGTTTTTCAACACTAACACAAGTGCGAAAAGTGTTTTTTCCACACTAATACAACTGCAAAAGTGGTTTCCAGCACTAACACAATTGCAAAAAGTGGTTTTTCAACACTAACACAAGTGCGAAAAGTGGTTTTTCAACACTAACACAAGTGCGAAAAGTGGTTTTTCAACACTAACACAAGTGCGAAAAGTGTTTTTTCCACACTAATACAAGTGCAAAAGTGGTTTCCTGCACCAACACAAGTGCAAAAAGTGGTTTTTCAACACTAACTCAAGTGCGAAAAGTGGTTTTTCAACACTAACACAAGTGCGAAAAGTGGTTTTTCAACACTAACACAAGTGCGAAAAGTGTTTTTTCCACACTAACACAAGTGCAAAAGTGGTTTCCTGCACCAACACAAGTGCGAAAAGTGGTTTTTCAACACTAACACAAGTGCGAAAAGTGGTTTTTCAACACTAACACAAGAGCGAAAAGTGGTTTTTCAACACTAACACAAGTGCGAAAAGTGTTTTTTCCACACTAATACAACTGCAAAAGTGGTTTCCAGCACTAACACAATTGCAAAAAGTGGTTTTTCAACACTAACACAAGTGCGAAAAGTGGTTTTTCAACACTAACACAAGTGCGAAAAGTGGTTTTTCAACACTAACACAAGTGCGAAAAGTGTTTTTTCCACACTAATACAAGTGCAAAAGTGGTTTCCTGCACCAACACAAGTGCAAAAAGTGGTTTTTCAACACTAACTCAAGTGCGAAAAGTGGTTTTTCAACACTAACACAAGTGCGAAAAGTGGTTTTTCAACACTAACACAAGTGCGAAAAGTGTTTTTTCCACTCTAATACAAGTGCAAAAGTGGTTTCCTGCACCAACACAAGTGCGAAAAGTGGTTTTTCAACACTAACACAAGTGCGAAAAGTGGTTTTTCAACACTAACACAAGTGCGAAAAGTGGTTTTTCAACACTAACACAAGTGCGAAAAGTGTTTTTTCCACACTAATACAAGTGCAAAAGTGGTTTCCTGCACCAACACAAGTGCGAAAAGTGATTTTTCAACACTAACACAAGTGCAAAAATTGGTTTTTCAACACTAACACAAGTGCAAAAAGTGTTTTTTCCACACTAATACAAGTGCAAATGTGGTTTCCTGCACCAACACAAGTGCGAAAAGTGGTTTTTCAACACTAACACAAGTGCGATAAGTGGTTTTTCAACACTAACACAAGTGCCAAAAGTGGTTTTTCAACACTATCACAAGTGCAAAAAGTGTTTTTTTCCACACTAATACAAGTGCAAATGTGGTTTCCTGCACCAACACAAGTGCGAAAAGTGGTTTTTCAACACTAACACAAGTGCAAAAAGTGGTTTTTCAACACTAACACAAGTGCGAAAAGTGGTTTTTCAACACTAACACAAGTGCGAAAAGTGTTTTTTCCACACTAATACAACTGCAAAAGTGGTTTTTCAACACTAACACAAGTGCGAAAAGTGTTTTTTCCACACTAATACAAGTGCAAAAGTGGTTTCCTGCACCAACACAAGTGCCAAAAGTGGTTTTTCAACACTAACACAAGTGCAAAAAGTGGTTTCCTGCACCAACACAAGTGCGAAAAGTGGTTTTTCAACACTAACTCAAGTGCGAAAAGTGGTTTTTCAACACTAACACAAGTGCAAAAAGTGGTTTTTCAACACTAACACAAGTGCGAAAAGTGTTTTTTCCACCCTAATACAAGTGCAAAAGTGGTTTCCTGCACCAACACAAGTGCGAAAAGTGGTTTTTCAACACTAACACAAGTGCGAAAAGTGGTTTTTCAACACTAACACAAATGCGAAAAGTGGTTTTTCAACACTAACACAAGTGCAAAAAGTGTTTTTTCCACACTAATACAAGTGCAAAAGTGGTTTCCTGCACCAACACAAGTGCGAAAAGTGATTTTTCAACACTAACACAAGTGCAAAAAGTGGTTTTTCAACACTAACACAAGTGCGAAAAGTGGTTTTTCAACACTAACACAAGTGCGAAAAGTGTTTTTTCCACACTAATACAAGTGCAAAAGTGGTTTCCTGCACCAACACAAGTGCGAAAAGTGTTTTTTCAACACTAACACAAGTGCGAAAAGTGGTTTTTCAACACTAACACAAGAGCGAAAAGTGGTTTTTCAACACTAACACAAGTGCGAAAAGTGTTTTTTCCACACTAATACAACTGCAAAAGTGGTTTCCAGCACTAACACAATTGCAAAAAGTGGTTTTTCAACACTAACACAAGTGCGAAAAGTGGTTTTTCAACACTAACACAAGTGCGAAAAGTGGTTTTTCAACACTAACACAAGTGCGAAAAGTGTTTTTTCCACACTAATACAAGTGCAAAAGTGGTTTCCTGCACCAACACAAGTGCAAAAAGTGGTTTTTCAACACTAACTCAAGTGCGAAAAGTGGTTTTTCAACACTAACACAAGTGCGAAAAGTGGTTTTTCAACACTAACACAAGTGCGAAAAGTGTTTTTTCCACTCTAATACAAGTGCAAAAGTGGTTTCCTGCACCAACACAAGTGCGAAAAGTGGTTTTTCAACACTAACACAAGTGCGAAAAGTGGTTTTTCAACACTAACACAAGTGCGAAAAGTGGTTTTTCAACACTAACACAAGTGCGAAAAGTGTTTTTTCCACACTAATACAAGTGCAAAAGTGGTTTCCTGCACCAACACAAGTGCGAAAAGTGATTTTTCAACACTAACACAAGTGCAAAAATTGGTTTTTCAACACTAACACAAGTGCAAAAAGTGTTTTTTCCACACTAATACAAGTGCAAATGTGGTTTCCTGCACCAACACAAGTGCGAAAAGTGGTTTTTCAACACTAACACAAGTGCGATAAGTGGTTTTTCAACACTAACACAAGTGCCAAAAGTGGTTTTTCAACACTATCACAAGTGCAAAAAGTGTTTTTTCCACACTAATACAAGTGCAAATGTGGTTTCCTGCACCAACACAAGTGCGAAAAGTGGTTTTTCAACACTAACACAAGTGCAAAAAGTGGTTTTTCAACACTAACACAAGTGCGAAAAGTGGTTTTTCAACACTAACACAAGTGCGAAAAGTGTTTTTTCCACACTAATACAACTGCAAAAGTGGTTTCCTGCACCAACACAAGTGCGAAAAGTGGTTTTTCAACACTAACACAAGTGCGAAAAGTGGTTTTTCAACACTAACACAAGTGCGAAAAGTGTTTTTTCCACACTAATACAAGTGCAAAAGTGGTTTCCTGCACCAACACAAGTGCGAAAAGTGGTTTTTCAACACTAACACAAGTGCGAAAAGTGGTTTTTCAACACTAACACAAGTGTGAAAAGTGGTTTTTCAACACTAATACAAGTGCAAAAGTGGTTTCTTGCACCAACACAAGTGCAAAAAGTGGTTTTTCAACACTAACACAAGTGCGAAAAGTGGTTTTTCAACACTAACACAACTGCGAAAAGTGGTTTTTCAACACTAACACAAGTGCGAAAAGTGTTTTTTCCACACTAATACAAGTGCAAAAGTGGTTTCCTGCACCAACACAAGTGTGAAAAGAGGTTTTTCAACACTAACACAAGTGCGAAAAGTGATTTTTCAACACTAACAAGTGCGAAAAGTGTTTTTCCACACTAATACAAGTGCAAAAGTGGTTTCCTGCACCAACACAAGTGCGAAAAGTGTTTTTTCAACACTAACACAAGTGCGAAAAGTGTTTTTTCCACACTAATACAAGTGCAAAAGTGGTTTCCTGCACCAACACAAGTGCGAAAAGTGGTTTTTCAACACTAACACAAGTGCGAAAAGTGTTTTTTCCACACTAATACAAGTGCAAAAGTGGTTTCCTGCACCAACACAAGTGCGAAAAGTGGTTTTTCAACACTAACACAAGTGCGAAAAGTGGTTTTTCAACACTAACACAAGTGCGAAAAGTGGTTTTTCAACACTAACACAAGTGCGAAAAGTGTTTTTTCCACACTAATACAAGTGCAAAAGTGGTTTCCTGCACCAACACAAGTGCGAAAAGTGGTTTTTCAACACTAACTCAAGTGCAAAAAGTGGTTTTTCAACACTAACACAAGTGCGAAAAGTGTTTTTTCCACACTAATACAAGTGCAAAAGTGGTTTCCTGCACCAACACAAGTGCGAAAAGTGGTTTTTCAACACTAACACAAGTGCGAAAAGTGGTTTTTCAACACTAACACAAGTGCGAAAAGTGGTTTTTCAACACTAACACAAGTGCGAAAAGTGTTTTTTCCACACTAATACAAGTGCAAAAGTGGTTTCCTGCACCAACACAAGTGCGAAAAGTGATTTTTCAACACTAACACAAGTGCAAAAAGTGGTTTTTCAACACTAACACAAGTGCGAAAAGTGTTTTTTCCACACTAATACAAGTGCAAAAGTGGTTTCCTGCACCACACAAGTGCGAAAATGGTTTTTCAACACTAACACAAGTGCGAAAAGTGTTTTTTCCACACTAATACAAGTGCAAAAGTGGTTTCCTGCACCAACACAAGTGCGAAAAGTGGTTTTTCAACACTAACACAAGTGCGAAAAGTGG
The DNA here is from genome assembly GCF_964187855.1 of Myxine glutinosa. Lineage (NCBI taxonomy): Eukaryota > Metazoa > Chordata > Myxini > Myxiniformes > Myxinidae > Myxine > Myxine glutinosa. Next base: position 42,601 of record NW_027617442.1, read on the forward strand.
TTTTTCAACACTAACACAAGTGCGAAAAGTGTTTTTTTCCACACTAATACAAGTGCAAAAGTGGTTTCCTGCACCAACACAAGTGCGAAAAGTGGTTTTTCAACACTAACACAAGTGCGAAAAGTGGTTTTTCAACACTAACACAAGTGCGAAAAGTGGTTTTTCAACACTAACACAAGTGCGAAAAGTGTTTTTTCCACACTAATACAAGTGCAAAAGTGGTTTCCTGCACCAACACAAGTGCGAAAAGTGGTTTTTCAACACTAACTCAAGTGCGAAAAGTGGTTTTTCAACACTAACACAATTGCAAAAAGTGGTTTTTCAACACTAACACAAGTGCGAAAAGTGTTTTTTCTACACTAATACAAGTGCAAAAGTGGTTTCCTGCACCAACACAAGTGCGAAAAGTGGTTTTTCAACACTAACACAAGTGCGAAAAGTGTTTTTCCACACTAATACAAGTGCAAAAGTGGTTTCCTGCACCAACACAAGTGCGAAAAGTGATTTTTCAACACTAACACAAGTGCAAAAAGTGGTTTTTCAACACTAACACAAGTGCAAAAAGTGTTTTTTCCACACTAATACAAGTGCAAATGTGGTTTCCTGCACCAACACAAGTGCGAAAAGTGGTTTTTCAACACTAACACAATTGCGAAAAGTGGTTTTTCAACACTAACACAAGTGCCAAAAGTGGTTTTTCAACACTTTCGCAAGTGCAAAAAGTGTTTTTTCCACACTAATACAAGTGCAAATGTGGTTTCCTGCACCAACACAAGTGCGAAAAGTGGTTTTTCAACACTAACACATGTGCAAAAAGTGGTTTTTCAACACTAACACAAGTGCGAAAAGTGGTTTTTCAACACTAACACAAGTGTGAAAAGTGTTTTTTCCACACTAATACAACTGCAAAAGTGGTTTCCTGCACCAACACAAGTGCGAAAAGTGGTTTTTCAACACTAACACAAGTGCGAAAAGTGGTTTTTCAACACTAACACAAGTGCGAAAAGTGGTTTTTCAACACTAACACAAGTGCGAAAAGTGTTTTTTCCACTCTAATACAAGTGCAAAAGTGGTTTCCTGCACCAACACAAGTGCGAAAAGTGGTTTTTCAACACTAACACAAGTGCGAAAAGTGGTTTTTCAACACTAACACAAGTGCGAAAAGTGGTTTTTCAACACTAACACAAGTGCGAAAAGTGTTTTTTCCACACTAATACAAGTGCAAAAGTGGTTTCCTGCACCAACACAAGTGCGAAAAGTGATTTTTCAACACTAACACAAGTGCAAAAATTGGTTTTTCAACACTAACACAAGTGCAAAAAGTGTTTTTTCCACACTAATACAAGTGCAAATGTGGTTTCCTGCACCAACACAAGTGCGAAAAGTGGTTTTTCAACACTAACACAAGTGCGATAAGTGGTTTTTCAACACTAACACAAGAGCGAAAAGTGGTTTTTCAACACTAACACAAGTGCGAAAAGTGTTTTTTCCACACTAATACAACTGCAAAAGTGGTTTCCAGCACTAACACAATTGCAAAAAGTGGTTTTTCAACACTAACACAAGTGCGAAAAGTGGTTTTTCAACACTAACACAAGTGCGAAAAGTGGTTTTTCAACACTAACACAAGTGCGAAAAGTGTTTTTTCCACACTAATACAAGTGCAAAAGTGGTTTCCTGCACCAACACAAGTGCAAAAAGTGGTTTTTCAACACTAACTCAAGTGCGAAAAGTGGTTTTTCAACACTAACACAAGTGCGAAAAGTGGTTTTTCAACACTAACACAAGTGCGAAAAGTGTTTTTTCCACACTAATACAAGTGCAAAAGTGGTTTCCTGCACCAACACAAGTGCGAAAAGTGGTTTTTCAACACTAACACAAGTGCGAAAAGTGGTTTTTCAACACTAACACAAGAGCGAAAAGTGGTTTTTCAACACTAACACAAGTGCGAAAAGTGTTTTTTCCACACTAATACAACTGCAAAAGTGGTTTCCAGCACTAACACAATTGCAAAAAGTGGTTTTTCAACACTAACACAAGTGCGAAAAGTGGTTTTTCAACACTAACACAAGTGCGAAAAGTGGTTTTTCAACACTAACACAAGTGCGAAAAGTGTTTTTTCCACACTAATACAAGTGCAAAAGTGGTTTCCTGCACCAACACAAGTGCAAAAAGTGGTTTTTCAACACTAACTCAAGTGCGAAAAGTGGTTTTTCAACACTAACACAAGTGCGAAAAGTGGTTTTTCAACACTAACACAAGTGCGAAAAGTGTTTTTTCCACTCTAATACAAGTGCAAAAGTGGTTTCCTGCACCAACACAAGTGCGAAAAGTGGTTTTTCAACACTAACACAAGTGCGAAAAGTGGTTTTTCAACACTAACACAAGTGCGAAAAGTGGTTTTTCAACACTAACACAAGTGCGAAAAGTGTTTTTTCCACACTAATACAAGTGCAAAAGTGGTTTCCTGCACCAACACAAGTGCGAAAAGTGATTTTTCAACACTAACACAAGTGCAAAAATTGGTTTTTCAACACTAACACAAGTGCAAAAAGTGTTTTTTCCACACTAATACAAGTGCAAATGTGGTTTCCTGCACCAACACAAGTGCGAAAAGTGGTTTTTCAACACTAACACAAGTGCGATAAGTGGTTTTTCAACACTAACACAAGTGCCAAAAGTGGTTTTTCAACACTATCACAAGTGCAAAAAGTGTTTTTTTCCACACTAATACAAGTGCAAATGTGGTTTCCTGCACCAACACAAGTGCGAAAAGTGGTTTTTCAACACTAACACAAGTGCAAAAAGTGGTTTTTCAACACTAACACAAGTGCGAAAAGTGGTTTTTCAACACTAACACAAGTGCGAAAAGTGTTTTTTCCACACTAATACAACTGCAAAAGTGGTTTTTCAACACTAACACAAGTGCGAAAAGTGTTTTTTCCACACTAATACAAGTGCAAAAGTGGTTTCCTGCACCAACACAAGTGCGAAAAGTGGTTTTTCAACACTAACACAAGTGCAAAAAGTGGTTTCCTGCACCAACACAAGTGCGAAAAGTGGTTTTTCAACACTAACTCAAGTGCGAAAAGTGGTTTTTCAACACTAACACAAGTGCAAAAAGTGGTTTTTCAACACTAACACAAGTGCGAAAAGTGTTTTTTCCACCCTAATACAAGTGCAAAAGTGGTTTCCTGCACCAACACAAGTGCGAAAAGTGGTTTTTCAACACTAACACAAGTGCGAAAAGTGGTTTTTCAACACTAACACAAATGCGAAAAGTGGTTTTTCAACACTAACACAAGTGCAAAAAGTGTTTTTTCCACACTAATACAAGTGCAAAAGTGGTTTCCTGCACCAACACAAGTGCGAAAAGTGATTTTTCAACACTAACACAAGTGCAAAAAGTGGTTTTTCAACACTAACACAAGTGCGAAAAGTGGTTTTTCAACACTAACACAAGTGCGAAAAGTGTTTTTTCCACACTAATACAAGTGCAAAAGTGGTTTCCTGCACCAACACAAGTGCGAAAAGTGTTTTTTCAACACTAACACAAGTGCGAAAAGTGGTTTTTCAACACTAACACAAGAGCGAAAAGTGGTTTTTCAACACTAACACAAGTGCGAAAAGTGTTTTTTCCACACTAATACAACTGCAAAAGTGGTTTCCAGCACTAACACAATTGCAAAAAGTGGTTTTTCAACACTAACACAAGTGCGAAAAGTGGTTTTTCAACACTAACACAAGTGCGAAAAGTGGTTTTTCAACACTAACACAAGTGCGAAAAGTGTTTTTTCCACACTAATACAAGTGCAAAAGTGGTTTCCTGCACCAACACAAGTGCAAAAAGTGGTTTTTCAACACTAACTCAAGTGCGAAAAGTGGTTTTTCAACACTAACACAAGTGCGAAAAGTGGTTTTTCAACACTAACACAAGTGCGAAAAGTGTTTTTTCCACTCTAATACAAGTGCAAAAGTGGTTTCCTGCACCAACACAAGTGCGAAAAGTGGTTTTTCAACACTAACACAAGTGCGAAAAGTGGTTTTTCAACACTAACACAAGTGCGAAAAGTGGTTTTTCAACACTAACACAAGTGCGAAAAGTGTTTTTTCCACACTAATACAAGTGCAAAAGTGGTTTCCTGCACCAACACAAGTGCGAAAAGTGATTTTTCAACACTAACACAAGTGCAAAAATTGGTTTTTCAACACTAACACAAGTGCAAAAAGTGTTTTTTCCACACTAATACAAGTGCAAATGTGGTTTCCTGCACCAACACAAGTGCGAAAAGTGGTTTTTCAACACTAACACAAGTGCGATAAGTGGTTTTTCAACACTAACACAAGTGCCAAAAGTGGTTTTTCAACACTATCACAAGTGCAAAAAGTGTTTTTTCCACACTAATACAAGTGCAAATGTGGTTTCCTGCACCAACACAAGTGCGAAAAGTGGTTTTTCAACACTAACACAAGTGCAAAAAGTGGTTTTTCAACACTAACACAAGTGCGAAAAGTGGTTTTTCAACACTAACACAAGTGCGAAAAGTGTTTTTTCCACACTAATACAACTGCAAAAGTGGTTTCCTGCACCAACACAAGTGCGAAAAGTGGTTTTTCAACACTAACACAAGTGCGAAAAGTGGTTTTTCAACACTAACACAAGTGCGAAAAGTGTTTTTTCCACACTAATACAAGTGCAAAACTGGTTTCCTGCACCAACACAAGTGCGAAAAGTGGTTTTTCAACACTAACACAAGTGCGAAAAGTGGTTTTTCAACACTAACACAAGTGCGAAAAGTGGTTTTTCAACACTAATACAAGTGCAAAAGTGGTTTCTTGCACCAACACAAGTGCAAAAAGTGGTTTTTCAACACTAACACAAGTGCGAAAAGTGGTTTTTCAACACTAACACAACTGCGAAAAGTGGTTTTTCAACACTAACACAAGTGCGAAAAGTGTTTTTTCCACACTAATACAAGTGCAAAAGTGGTTTCCTGCACCAACACAAGTGTGAAAAGAGGTTTTTCAACACTAACACAAGTGCGAAAAGTGATTTTTCAACACTAACAAGTGCGAAAAGTGTTTTTCCACACTAATACAAGTGCAAAAGTGGTTTCCTGCACCAACACAAGTGCGAAAAGTGTTTTTTCAACACTAACACAAGTGCGAAAAGTGGTTTTTCAACACTAACACAAGTGCGAAAAGTGTTTTTTCCACACTAATACAAGTGCAAAAGTGGTTTCCTGCACCAACACAAGTGCGAAAAGTGGTTTTTCAACACTAACACAAGTGCGAAAAGTGTTTTTTCCACACTAATACAAGTGCAAAAGTGGTTTCCTGCACCAACACAAGTGCGAAAAGTGGTTTTTCAACACAAACACAAGTGCGAAAAGTGGTTTTTCAACACTAACACAAGTGCGAAAAGTGGTTTTTCAACACTAACACAAGTGCGAAAAGTGTTTTTTCCACACTAATACAAGTGCAAAAGTGGTTTCCTGCACCAACACAAGTGCGAAAAGTGGTTTTTCAACACTAACTCAAGTGCAAAAAGTGGTTTTTCAACACTAACACAAGTGCGAAAAGTGTTTTTTCCACACTAATACAAGTGCAAAAGTGGTTTCCTGCACCAACACAAGTGCGAAAAGTGATTTTTCAACACTAACACAAGTGCAAAAAGTGGTTTTTCAACACTAACACAAGTGCAAAAAGTGTTTTTTCCACACTAATACAAGTGCAAAAGTGGTTTCCTGCACCACACAAGTGCGAAAATGGTTTTTCAACACTAACACAAGTGCGAAAAGTGTTTTTTCCACACTAATACAAGTGCAAAAGTGGTTTCCTGCACCAACACAAGTGCGAAAAGTGGTTTTTCAACACTAACACAAGTGCGAAAAGTGGTTTTTCAACACTAACACAAGTGCGAAAAGTGTTTTTTTCCACACTAATACAAGTGCAAAAGTGGTTTCCTGCACCAACACAAGTGCGAAAAGTGGTTTTTCAACACTAACACAAGTGCGAAAAGTGGTTTTTCAACACTAACACAAGTGCGAAAAGTGGTTTTTCAACACTAACACAAGTGCGAAAAGTGTTTTTTCCACACTAATACAAGTGCAAAAGTGGTTTCCTGCACCAACACAAGTGCGAAAAGTGGTTTTTCAACACTAACTCAAGTGCGAAAAGTGGTTTTTCAACACTAACACAATTGCAAAAAGTGGTTTTTCAACACTAACACAAGTGCGAAAAGTGTTTTTTCTACACTAATACAAGTGCAAAAGTGGTTTCCTGCACCAACACAAGTGCGAAAAGTGGTTTTTCAACACTAACACAAGTGCGAAAAGTGTTTTTCCACACTAATACAAGTGCAAAAGTGGTTTCCTGCACCAACACAAGTGCGAAAAGTGATTTTTCAACACTAACACAAGTGCAAAAAGTGGTTTTTCAACACTAACACAAGTGCAAAAAGTGTTTTTTCCACACTAATACAAGTGCAAATGTGGTTTCCTGCACCAACACAAGTGCGAAAAGTGGTTTTTCAACACTAACACAATTGCGAAAAGTGGTTTTTCAACACTAACACAAGTGCCAAAAGTGGTTTTTCAACACTTTCGCAAGTGCAAAAAGTGTTTTTTCCACACTAATACAAGTGCAAATGTGGTTTCCTGCACCAACACAAGTGCGAAAAGTGGTTTTTCAACACTAACACAAGTGCAAAAAGTGGTTTTTCAACACTAACACAAGTGCGAAAAGTGGTTTTTCAACACTAACACAAGTGTGAAAAGTGTTTTTTCCACACTAATACAACTGCAAAAGTGGTTTCCTGCACCAACACAAGTGCGAAAAGTGGTTTTTCAACACTAACACAAGTGCGAAAAGTGGTTTTTCAACACTAACACAAGTGTGAAAAGTGTTTTTTCCACACTAATACAAGTGCAAAAGTGGTTTCCTGCAACAACACAAGTGCGAAAAGTGGTTTTTCAACACTAACACAAGTGCGAAAAGTGGTTTTTCAACACTAACACAAGTGCGAAAAGTGGTTTTTCAACACTAACACAAGTGCGAAGTGTTTTTTCCACACTAATGCAAGTGCAAAAGTGGTTTCCTGCACCAACACAAGTGCGAAAAGTGGTTTTTCAACACTAACACAAGTGCGAAAAGTGGTTTTTCAACACTAACACAAGTGCGAAAAGTGTTTTTTCCACACTAATACAAGTGCAAAACTGGTTTCCTGCACCAACACAAGTGCGAAAAGTGGTTTTTCAACACTAACACAAGTGCGAAAAGTGGTTTTTCAAAACTAACACAAGTGCGAAAAGTGGTTTTTCAACACTAATACAAGTGCAAAAGTGGTTTCTTGCACCAACACAAGTGCAAAAAGTGGTTTTTCAACACTAACACAAGTGCGAAAAGTGGTTTTTCAACACTAACACAACTGCGAAAAGTGGTTTTTCAACACTAACACAAGTGCGAAAAGTGTTTTTTCCACACTAATACAAGTGCAAAAGTGGTTTCCTGCACCAACACAAGTGTGAAAAGAGGTTTTTCAACACTAACACAAGTGCGAAAAGTGATTTTTCAACACTAACAAGTGCGAAAAGTGTTTTTCCACACTAATACAAGTGCAAAAGTGGTTTCCTGCACCAACACAAGTGCGAAAAGTGTTTTTTCAACACTAACACAAGTGCGAAAAGTGGTTTTTCAACACTAACACAAGTGCGAAAAGTGTTTTTTCCACACTAATACAAGTGCAAAAGTGGTTTCCTGCACCAACACAAGTGCGAAAAGTGGTTTTTCAACACTAACACAAGTGCGAAAAGTGTTTTTTCCACACTAATACAAGTGCAAAAGTGGTTTCCTGCACCAACACAAGTGCGAAAAGTGGTTTTTCAACACTAACACAAGTGCGAAAAGTGGTTTTTCAACACTAACACAAGTGCGAAAAGTGGTTTTTCAACACTAACACAAGTGCGAAAAGTGTTTTTTCCACACTAATACAAGTGCAAAAGTGGTTTCCTGCACCAACACAAGTGCGAAAAGTGGTTTTTCAACACTAACTCAAGTGCAAAAAGTGGTTTTTCAACACTAACACAAGTGCGAAAAGTGTTTTTTCCACACTAATACAAGTGCAAAAGTGGTTTCCTGCACCAACACAAGTGCGAAAAGTGATTTTTCAACACTAACACAAGTGCAAAAAGTGGTTTTTCAACACTAACACAAGTGCAAAAAGTGTTTTTTCCACACTAATACAAGTGCAAAAGTGGTTTCCTGCACCACACAAGTGCGAAAATGGTTTTTCAACACTAACACAAGTGCGAAAAGTGTTTTTTCCACACTAATACAAGTGCAAAAGTGGTTTCCTGCACCAACACAAGTGCGAAAAGTGGTTTTTCAACACTAACACAAGTGCGAAAAGTGGTTTTTCAACACTAACACAAGTGCGAAAAGTGTTTTTTTCCACACTAATACAAGTGCAAAAGTGGTTTCCTGCACCAACACAAGTGCGAAAAGTGGTTTTTCAACACTAACACAAGTGCGAAAAGTGGTTTTTCAACACTAACACAAGTGCGAAAAGTGGTTTTTCAACACTAACACAAGTGCGAAAAGTGTTTTTTCCACACTAATACAAGTGCAAAAGTGGTTTCCTGCACCAACACAAGTGCGAAAAGTGGTTTTTCAACACTAACTCAAGTGCGAAAAGTGGTTTTTCAACACTAACACAATTGCAAAAAGTGGTTTTTCAACACTAACACAAGTGCGAAAAGTGTTTTTTCTACACTAATACAAGTGCAAAAGTGGTTTCCTGCACCAACACAAGTGCGAAAAGTGGTTTTTCAACACTAACACAAGTGCGAAAAGTGTTTTTCCACACTAATACAAGTGCAAAAGTGGTTTCCTGCACCAACACAAGTGCGAAAAGTGATTTTTCAACACTAACACAAGTGCAAAAAGTGGTTTTTCAACACTAACACAAGTGCAAAAAGTGTTTTTTCCACACTAATACAAGTGCAAATGTGGTTTCCTGCACCAACACAAGTGCGAAAAGTGGTTTTTCAACACTAACACAATTGCGAAAAGTGGTTTTTCAACACTAACACAAGTGCCAAAAGTGGTTTTTCAACACTTTCGCAAGTGCAAAAAGTGTTTTTTCCACACTAATACAAGTGCAAATGTGGTTTCCTGCACCAACACAAGTGCGAAAAGTGGTTTTTCAACACTAACACAAGTGCAAAAAGTGGTTTTTCAACACTAACACAAGTGCGAAAAGTGGTTTTTCAACACTAACACAAGTGTGAAAAGTGTTTTTTCCACACTAATACAACTGCAAAAGTGGTTTCCTGCACCAACACAAGTGCGAAAAGTGGTTTTTCAACACTAACACAAGTGCGAAAAGTGGTTTTTCAACACTAACACAAGTGTGAAAAGTGTTTTTTCCACACTAATACAAGTGCAAAAGTGGTTTCCTGCAACAACACAAGTGCGAAAAGTGGTTTTTCAACACTAACACAAGTGCGAAAAGTGGTTTTTCAACACTAACACAAGTGCGAAAAGTGGTTTTTCAACACTAACACAAGTGCGAAGTGTTTTTTCCACACTAATGCAAGTGCAAAAGTGGTTTCCTGCACCAACACAAGTGCGAAAAGTGGTTTTTCAACACTAACACAAGTGCGAAAAGTGTTTTTTCCACACCAATACAAGTGCAAAAGTGGTTTCCTGCACCAACACAAGTGCGAAAAGTGATTTTTCAACACTAACACAAGTGCAAAAAGTGGTTTTTCAACACTAACACAAGTGCAAAAAGTGTTTTTTCCACACTAATACAAGTGCAAAAGTGGTTTCCTGCACCACACAAGTGCGAAAATGGTTTTTCAACACTAACACAAGTGCGAAAAGTGTTTTTTCCACACTAATACAAGTGCAAAAGTGGTTTCCTGCACCAACACAAGTGCGAAAAGTGGTTTTTCAACACTAACACAAGTGCGAAAAGTGGTTTTTCAACACTAACACAAGTGCGAAAAGTGTTTTTTTCCACACTAATACAAGTGCAAAAGTGGTTTCCTGCACCAACACAAGTGCGAAAAGTGGTTTTTCAACACTAACACAAGTGCGAAAAGTGGTTTTTCAACACTAACACAAGTGCGAAAAGTGGTTTTTCAACACTAACACAAGTGCGAAAAGTGTTTTTTCCACACTAATACAAGTGCAAAAGTGGTTTCCTGCACCAACACAAGTGCGAAAAGTGGTTTTTCAACACTAACTCAAGTGCGAAAAGTGGTTTTTCAACACTAACACAATTGCAAAAAGTGGTTTTTCAACACTAACACAAGTGCGAAAAGTGTTTTTTCCACACTAATACAAGTGCAAAAGTGGTTTCCTGCACCAACACAAGTGCGAAAAGTGGTTTTTCAACACTAACACAAGTGCGAAAAGTGTTTTTCCACACTAATACAAGTGCAAAAGTGGTTTCCTGCACCAACACAAGTGCGAAAAGTGATTTTTCAACACTAACACAAGTGCAAAAAGTGGTTTTTCAACACTAACACAAGTGCAAAAAGTGTTTTTTCCACACTAATACAAGTGCAAATGTGGTTTCCTGCACCAACACAAGTGCGAAAAGTGGTTTTTCAACACTAACACAAGTGCGAAAAGTGGTTTTTCAACACTAACACAAGTGCCAAAAGTGGTTTTTCAACACTTTCGCAAGTGCAAAAAGTGTTTTTTCCACACTAATACAAGTGCAAATGTGGTTTCCTGCACCAACACAAGTGCGAAAAGTGGTTTTTCAACACTAACACAAGTGCAAAAAGTGGTTTTTCAACACTAACACAAGTGCGAAAAGTGGTTTTTCAACACTAACACAAGTGTGAAAAGTGTTTTTTCCACACTAATACAACTGCAAAAGTGGTTTCCTGCACCAACACAAGTGCAAAAAGTGGTTTTTCAACACTAACACAAGTGCGAAAAGTGGTTTTTCAACACTAACACAAGTGTGAAAAGTGTTTTTTCCACACTAATACAAGTGCAAAAGTGGTTTCCTGCAACAACACAAGTGCAAAAAGTGGTTTTTCAACACTAACACAAGTGCGAAAAGTGTTTTTTCAACACTAACACAAGTGCGAAAAGTGGTTTTTCAACACAAACACAAGTGCGAAAAGTGTTTTTTCCACACTAATGCAAGTGCAAAAGTGGTTTCCTGCACCAACACAAGTGCGAAAAGTGGTTTTTCAACACTAACACAAGTGCGAAAAGTGGTTTTTCAACACTAACACAACTGCGAAAAGTGGTTTTTCAACACTAACACAAGTGCGAAAAGTGGTTTTTCAACACTAACACAACTGCGAAAAGTGTTTTTTCCACACTAATACAACTGCAAAAGTGGTTTCCTGCACCAACACAAGTGCGAAAAGTGGTTTTTCAACACTAACACAAGTGCGAAAAGTGGTTTTTCAACACTAACACAAGTGCGAAAAGTGGTTTTTCAACACTAACACAAGTGCGAAAAGTGGTTTTTCAACACTAACACAAGTGCGAAAAGTGTTTTTTCCACACTAATACAAGTGCAAAAGTGGTTTCCTGCACCAACACAAGTGCAAAAAGTGGTTTTTCAACACTAACACAAGTGCGAAAAGTGGTTTTTCAACACTAACACAACTGCGAAAAGTGGTTTTTCAACACTAACACAAGTGCGAAAAGTGTTTTTCCACACTAATACAAGTGCAAAAGTGGTTTCCTGCACCAACACAAGTGCGAAAAGAGGTTTTTCAACACTAACACAAGTGCGAAAAGTGATTTTTCAACACTAACAAGTGCGAAAAGTGTTTTTCCACACTAATACAAGTGCAAAAGTGGTTTCCTGCACCAACACAAGTGCGAAAAGTGGTTTTTCAACACTAACACAAGTGCGAAAAGTGGTTTTTCAACACTAACACAAGTGTGAAAAGTGGTTTTTCAACACTATCACAAGTGCAAAAAGTGTTTTTTCCACACTAATACAAGTGCAAAAGTGGTTTCCTGCACCAACACAAGTGCGAAAAGTGGTTTTTCAACACTAACACAAGTGCGAAAAGTGGTTTTTCAACACTAACACAAGTGCGAAAAGTGGTTTTTCAACACTATCACAAGTGCAAAAAGTGTTTTTTCCACACTAATACAAGTGCAAAAGTGGTTTCCTGCACCAACACAAGTGCGAAAAGTGGTTTTTCAACACTAACACAAGTGCGAAAAGTGGTTTTTCAACACTAACACAAGTGCGAAAAGTGGTTTTTCAACACCAACACAAGTGCGAAAAGTGGTTTTTCAACACTAACACAAGTGCGAAGTGTTTTTTCCACACTAATACAAGTGCAAAAGTGGTTTCCTGCACCAACACAAGTGCGAAAAGTGGTTTTTCAACACTAACACAAGTGCGAAAAGTGGTTTTTCAACACTAACACAAGTGCGAAAAGTGGTTTTTCAACACTAACACAAGTGCGAAAAGTGTTTTTTCCACACTAATACAAGTGCAAAAGTGGTTTCCTGCACCAACACAAGTGCGAAAAGTGGTTTTTCAACACTAACTCAAGTGCGAAAAGTGGTTTTTCAACACTAACACAAGTGCGAAAAGTGTTTTTTCCACACTAATACAAGTGCAAAAGTGGTTTCCTGCACCAACACAAGTGCGAAAAGTGGTTTTTCAACACTAACACAAGTGCGAAAAGTGGTTTTTCAACACTAACACAAGTGCGAAAAGTGTTTTTTCCACACTAATACAAGTGCAAAAGTGGTTTCCTGCACCAACACAAGTGCGAAAAGTGATTTTTCAACACTAACACAAGTGCAAAAAGTGGTTTTTCAACACTAACACAAGTGCAAAAAGTGTTTTTTCCACACTAATACAAGTGCAAAAGTGGTTTCCTGCACCAACACAAGTGCGAAAAGTGGTTTTTCAACACTAACACAAGTGCGAAAAGTGTTTTTTCCACACTAATACAAGTGCAAAAGTGGTTTCCTGCACCAACACAAGTGCGAAAAGTGGTTTTTCAACACTAACACAAGTGCGAAAAGTGGTTTTTCAACACTAACACAAGTGCGAAAAGTGTTTTTTCCACACTAATACAAGTGCAAAAGTGGTTTCCTGCACCAACACAAGTGCGAAAAGTGGTTTTTCAACACTAACACAAGTGCGAAAAGTGGTTTTTCAACACTAACACAAGTGCGAAAAGTGGTTTTTCAACACTATCACAAGTGCAAAAAGTGTTTTTTCCACACTAATACAAGTGCAAAAGTGGTTTCCTGCACCAACACAAGTGCGAAAAGTGGTTTTTCAACACTAACACAAGTGCGAAAAGTGGTTTTTCAACACTAACACAAGTGCGAAAAGTGGTTTTTCAACACTAACACAAGTGCGAAAAGTGTTTTTTCCACACTAATACAAGTGCAAAAGTGGTTTCCTGCACCAACACAAGTGCGAAAAGTGGTTTTTCAACACTAACACAAGTGCGAAGTGTTTTTTCCACACTAATACAAGTGCAAAAGTGGTTTCCTGCACCAACACAAGTGCGAAAAGTGGTTTTTCAACACTAACACAAGTGCGAAAAGTGGTTTTTCAACACTAACACAAGTGCGAAAAGTGGTTTTTCAACACTAACACAAGTGCAAAAAGTGTTTTTTCCACACTAATACAAGTGCAAAAGTGGTTTCCTGCACCAACACAAGTGCGAAAAGTGGTTTTTCAACACTAACACAAGTGCGAAAAGTGTTTTTTCCACACTAATACAAGTGCAAAAGTGGTTTCCTGCACCAACACAAGTGCGAAAAGTGGTTTTTCAACACTAACACAAGTGCGAAAAGTGGTTTTTCAACACTAACACAAGTGCGAAAAGTGTTTTTTCCACACTAATACAAGTGCAAAAGTGGTTTCCTGCACCAACACAAGTGCGAAAAGTGGTTTTTCAACACTAACACAAGTGCGAAAAGTGGTTTTTCAACACTAACACAAGTGCGAAAAGTGGTTTTTCAACACTATCACAAGTGCAAAAAGTGTTTTTTCCACACTAATACAAGTGCAAAAGTGGTTTCCTGCACCAACACAAGTGCGAAAAGTGGTTTTTCAACACTAACACAAGTGCGAAAAGTGGTTTTTCAACACTAACACAAGTGCGAAAAGTGGTTTTTCAACACTAACACAAGTGCGAAAAGTGTTTTTTCCACACTAATACAAGTGCAAAAGTGGTTTCCTGCACCAACACAAGTGCGAAAAGTGGTTTTTCAACACTAACACAAGTGCGAAGTGTTTTTTCCACACTAATACAAGTGCAAAAGTGGTTTCCTGCACCAACACAAGTGCGAAAAGTGGTTTTTCAACACTAACACAAGTGCGAAAAGTGGTTTTTCAACACTAACACAAGTGCGAAAAGTGGTTTTTCAACACTAACACAAGTGCGAAAAGTGTTTTTTCCACACTAATACAAGTGCAAAAGTGGTTTTCTGCACCAACACAAGTGCGAAAAGTGGTTTTTCAACACTAACTCAAGTGCGAAAAGTGGTTTTTCAACACTAACACAAGTGCGAAAAGTGTTTTTTCCACACTAATACAAGTGCAAAAGTGGTTTCCTGCACCAACACAAGTGCGAAAAGTGGTTTTTCAACACTAACACAAGTGCGAAAAGTGGTTTTTCAACACTAACACAAGTGCAAAAAGTGGTTTTTCAACACTAACACAAGTGCGAAAAGTGTTTTCTCCACACTAATACAAGTGCAAAAGTGGTTTCTTGCACCAACACAAGTGCGAAAAGTGGTTTTTCAACACTAAATCAAGTGCGAAAAGTGGTTTTTCAACACTAACACAAGTGCGAAAAGTGGTTTTTCAACACTATCACAAGTGCAAAAAGTGTTTTTTCCACACTAATACAAGTGCAAAAGTGGTTTCCTGCACCAACACAAGTGCGAAAAGTGGTTTTTCAACACTAACACAAGTGCGAAAAGTGTTTTTTCCACACTAATACAAGTGCAAAAGTGGTTTCCTGCACCAACACAAGTGCGAAAAGTGGTTTTTCAACACTAACACAAGTGCGAAAAGTGGTTTTTCAACACTAACACAAGTGCGAAAAGTGTTTTTTCAACACTAACACAAGTGCGAAAAGTGGTTTTTCAACACAAACACAAGTGCGAAAAGTGTTTTTTCCACACTAATGCAAGTGCAAAAGTGGTTTCCTGCACCAACACAAGTGCGAAAAGTGGTTTTTCAACACTAACACAAGTGCGAAAAGTGGTTTTTCAACACTAACACAACTGCGAAAAGTGGTTTTTCAACACTAACACAAGTGCGAAAAGTGGTTTTTCAACACTAACACAACTGCGAAAAGTGTTTTTTCCACACTAATACAACTGCAAAAGTGGTTTCCTGCACCAACACAAGTGCGAAAAGTGGTTTTTCAACACTAACACAAGTGCGAAAAGTGGTTTTTCAACACTAACACAAGTGCGAAAAGTGGTTTTTCAACACTAACACAAGTGCGAAAAGTGGTTTTTCAACACTAACACAAGTGCGAAAAGTGTTTTTTCCACACTAATACAAGTGCAAAAGTGGTTTCCTGCACCAACACAAGTGCAAAAAGTGGTTTTTCAACACTAACACAAGTGCGAAAAGTGGTTTTTCAACACTAACACAACTGCGAAAAGTGGTTTTTCAACACTAACACAAGTGCGAAAAGTGTTTTTCCACACTAATACAAGTGCAAAAGTGGTTTCCTGCACCAACACAAGTGCGAAAAGAGGTTTTTCAACACTAACACAAGTGCGAAAAGTGATTTTTCAACACTAACAAGTGCGAAAAGTGTTTTTCCACACTAATACAAGTGCAAAAGTGGTTTCCTGCACCAACACAAGTGCGAAAAGTGGTTTTTCAACACTAACACAAGTGCGAAAAGTGGTTTTTCAACACTAACACAAGTGTGAAAAGTGGTTTTTCAACACTATCACAAGTGCAAAAAGTGTTTTTTCCACACTAATACAAGTGCAAAAGTGGTTTCCTGCACCAACACAAGTGCGAAAAGTGGTTTTTCAACACTAACACAAGTGCGAAAAGTGGTTTTTCAACACTAACACAAGTGCGAAAAGTGGTTTTTCAACACTATCACAAGTGCAAAAAGTGTTTTTTCCACACTAATACAAGTGCAAAAGTGGTTTCCTGCACCAACACAAGTGCGAAAAGTGGTTTTTCAACACTAACACAAGTGCGAAAAGTGGTTTTTCAACACTAACACAAGTGCGAAAAGTGGTTTTTCAACACCAACACAAGTGCGAAAAGTGGTTTTTCAACACTAACACAAGTGCGAAGTGTTTTTTCCACACTAATACAAGTGCAAAAGTGGTTTCCTGCACCAACACAAGTGCGAAAAGTGGTTTTTCAACACTAACACAAGTGCGAAAAGTGGTTTTTCAACACTAACACAAGTGCGAAAAGTGGTTTTTCAACACTAACACAAGTGCGAAAAGTGTTTTTTCCACACTAATACAAGTGCAAAAGTGGTTTCCTGCACCAACACAAGTGCGAAAAGTGGTTTTTCAACACTAACTCAAGTGCGAAAAGTGGTTTTTCAACACTAACACAAGTGCGAAAAGTGTTTTTTCCACACTAATACAAGTGCAAAAGTGGTTTCCTGCACCAACACAAGTGCGAAAAGTGGTTTTTCAACACTAACACAAGTGCGAAAAGTGGTTTTTCAACACTAACACAAGTGCGAAAAGTGTTTTTTCCACACTAATACAAGTGCAAAAGTGGTTTCCTGCACCAACACAAGTGCGAAAAGTGATTTTTCAACACTAACACAAGTGCAAAAAGTGGTTTTTCAACACTAACACAAGTGCAAAAAGTGTTTTTTCCACACTAATACAAGTGCAAAAGTGGTTTCCTGCACCAACACAAGTGCGAAAAGTGGTTTTTCAACACTAACACAAGTGCGAAAAGTGTTTTTTCCACACTAATACAAGTGCAAAAGTGGTTTCCTGCACCAACACAAGTGCGAAAAGTGGTTTTTCAACACTAACACAAGTGCGAAAAGTGGTTTTTCAACACTAACACAAGTGCGAAAAGTGTTTTTTCCACACTAATACAAGTGCAAAAGTGGTTTCCTGCACCAACACAAGTGCGAAAAGTGGTTTTTCAACACTAACACAAGTGCGAAAAGTGGTTTTTCAACACTAACACAAGTGCGAAAAGTGGTTTTTCAACACTATCACAAGTGCAAAAAGTGTTTTTTCCACACTAATACAAGTGCAAAAGTGGTTTCCTGCACCAACACAAGTGCGAAAAGTGGTTTTTCAACACTAACACAAGTGCGAAAAGTGGTTTTTCAACACTAACACAAGTGCGAAAAGTGGTTTTTCAACACTAACACAAGTGCGAAAAGTGTTTTTTCCACACTAATACAAGTGCAAAAGTGGTTTCCTGCACCAACACAAGTGCGAAAAGTGGTTTTTCAACACTAACACAAGTGCGAAGTGTTTTTTCCACACTAATACAAGTGCAAAAGTGGTTTCCTGCACCAACACAAGTGCGAAAAGTGGTTTTTCAACACTAACACAAGTGCGAAAAGTGGTTTTTCAACACTAACACAAGTGCGAAAAGTGGTTTTTCAACACTAACACAAGTGCAAAAAGTGTTTTTTCCACACTAATACAAGTGCAAAAGTGGTTTCCTGCACCAACACAAGTGCGAAAAGTGGTTTTTCAACACTAACACAAGTGCGAAAAGTGTTTTTTCCACACTAATACAAGTGCAAAAGTGGTTTCCTGCACCAACACAAGTGCGAAAAGTGGTTTTTCAACACTAACACAAGTGCGAAAAGTGGTTTTTCAACACTAACACAAGTGCGAAAAGTGTTTTTTCCACACTAATACAAGTGCAAAAGTGGTTTCCTGCACCAACACAAGTGCGAAAAGTGGTTTTTCAACACTAACACAAGTGCGAAAAGTGGTTTTTCAACACTAACACAAGTGCGAAAAGTGGTTTTTCAACACTATCACAAGTGCAAAAAGTGTTTTTTCCACACTAATACAAGTGCAAAAGTGGTTTCCTGCACCAACACAAGTGCGAAAAGTGGTTTTTCAACACTAACACAAGTGCGAAAAGTGGTTTTTCAACACTAACACAAGTGCGAAAAGTGGTTTTTCAACACTAACACAAGTGCGAAAAGTGTTTTTTCCACACTAATACAAGTGCAAAAGTGGTTTCCTGCACCAACACAAGTGCGAAAAGTGGTTTTTCAACACTAACACAAGTGCGAAGTGTTTTTTCCACACTAATACAAGTGCAAAAGTGGTTTCCTGCACCAACACAAGTGCGAAAAGTGGTTTTTCAACACTAACACAAGTGCGAAAAGTGGTTTTTCAACACTAACACAAGTGCGAAAAGTGGTTTTTCAACACTAACACAAGTGCGAAAAGTGTTTTTTCCACACTAATACAAGTGCAAAAGTGGTTTTCTGCACCAACACAAGTGCGAAAAGTGGTTTTTCAACACTAACTCAAGTGCGAAAAGTGGTTTTTCAACACTAACACAAGTGCGAAAAGTGTTTTTTCCACACTAATACAAGTGCAAAAGTGGTTTCCTGCACCAACACAAGTGCGAAAAGTGGTTTTTCAACACTAACACAAGTGCGAAAAGTGGTTTTTCAACACTAACACAAGTGCAAAAAGTGGTTTTTCAACACTAACACAAGTGCGAAAAGTGTTTTCTCCACACTAATACAAGTGCAAAAGTGGTTTCTTGCACCAACACAAGTGCGAAAAGTGGTTTTTCAACACTAAATCAAGTGCGAAAAGTGGTTTTTCAACACTAACACAAGTGCGAAAAGTGGTTTTTCAACACTATCACAAGTGCAAAAAGTGTTTTTTCCACACTAATACAAGTGCAAAAGTGGTTTCCTGCACCAACACAAGTGCGAAAAGTGGTTTTTCAACACTAACACAAGTGCGAAAAGTGTTTTTTCCACACTAATACAAGTGCAAAAGTGGTTTCCTGCACCAACACAAGTGCGAAAAGTGGTTTTTCAACACTAACACAAGTGCGAAAAGTGGTTTTTCAACACTAACACAAGTGCGAAAAGTGTTTTTTCCACACTAATACAAGTGCAAAAGTGGTTTCCTGCACCAACACAAGTGCGAAAAGTGGTTTTTCAACACTAACTCAAGTGCGAAAAGTGGTTTTTCAACACTAACACAAGTGCGAAAAGTGGTTTTTCAACACTAACAAAAGTGCGAAAAGTGTTTTTTCCACACTAATACAAGTGCAAAAGTGGTTTCCTGCACCAACACAAGTGCGAAAAGTGGTTTTTCAACACTAACTCAAGTGCGAAAAGTGGTTTTTCAACACTAACACAATTGCAAAAAGTGGTTTTTCAACACTAACACAAGTGCGAAAAGTGTTTTTTCCACACTAATACAAGTGCAAAAGTGGTTTCCTGCACCAACACAAGTGCGAAAAGTGGTTTTTCAACACTAACACAAGTGCGAAAAGTGTTTTTCCACACTAATACAAGTGCAAAAGTGGTTTCCTGCACCAACACAAGTGCGAAAAGTGATTTTTCAACACTAACACAAGTGCAAAAAGTGGTTTTTCAACACTAACACAAGTGCAAAAAGTGTTTTTTCCACACTAATACAAGTGCAAATGTGGTTTCCTGCACCAACACAAGTGCGAAAAGTGGTTTTTCAACACTAACACAAGTGCGAAAAGTGGTTTTTCAACACTAACACAAGTGCCAAAAGTGGTTTTTCAACACTTTCGCAAGTGCAAAAAGTGTTTTTTCCACACTAATACAAGTGCAAATGTGGTTTCCTGCACCAACACAAGTGCGAAAAGTGGTTTTTCAACACTAACACAAGTGCAAAAAGTGTTTTTTCAACACTAACACAAGTGCGAAAAGTGGTTTTTCAACACTAACACAAGTGTGAAAAGTGTTTTTTCCACACTAATACAACTGCAAAAGTGGTTTCCTGCACCAACACAAGTGCAAAAAGTGGTTTTTCAACACTAACACAAGTGCGAAAAGTGGTTTTTCAACACTAACACAAGTGTGAAAAGTGTTTTTTCCACACTAATACAAGTGCAAAAGTGGTTTCCTGCAACAACACAAGTGCAAAAAGTGGTTTTTCAACACTAACACAAGTGCGAAAAGTGGTTTTTCAACACTAACACAAGTGCGAAAAGTGGTTTTTCAACACTAACACAAGTGCGAAAAGTGTTTTTTCCACACTAATGCAAGTGCAAAAGTGGTTTCCTGCACCAACACAAGTGCGAAAAGTGGTTTTTCAACACTAACACAAGTGCGAAAAGTGGTTTTTCAACACTAACACAACTGCGAAAAGTGGTTTTTCAACACTAACACAAGTGCGAAAAGTGGTTTTTCAACACTAACACAACTGCGAAAAGTGTTTTTTCCACACTAATACAACTGCAAAAGTGGTTTCCTGCACCAACACAAGTGCGAAAAGTGGTTTTTCAACACTAACACAAGTGCGAAAAGTGGTTTTTCAACACTAACACAAGTGCGAAAAGTGGTTTTTCAACACTAACACAAGTGCGAAAAGTGGTTTTTCAACACTAACACAAGTGCGAAAAGTGTTTTTTCCACACTAATACAAGTGCAAAAGTGGTTTCCTGCACCAACACAAGTGCAAAAAGTGGTTTTTCAACACTAACACAAGTGCGAAAAGTGGTTTTTCAACACTAACACAACTGCGAAAAGTGGTTTTTCAACACTAACACAAGTGCGAAAAGTGTTTTTCCACACTAATACAAGTGCAAAAGTGGTTTCCTGCACCAACACAAGTGCGAAAAGAGGTTTTTCAACACTAACACAAGTGCGAAAAGTGATTTTTCAACACTAACAAGTGCGAAAAGTGTTTTTCCACACTAATACAAGTGCAAAAGTGGTTTCCTGCACCAACACAAGTGCGAAAAGTGGTTTTTCAACACTAACACAAGTGCGAAAAGTGGTTTTTCAACACTAACACAAGTGTGAAAAGTGGTTTTTCAACACTATCACAAGTGCAAAAAGTGTTTTTTCCACACTAATACAAGTGCAAAAGTGGTTTCCTGCACCAACACAAGTGCGAAAAGTGGTTTTTCAACACTAACACAAGTGCGAAAAGTGGTTTTTCAACACTAACACAAGTGCGAAAAGTGGTTTTTCAACACTATCACAAGTGCAAAAAGTGTTTTTTCCACACTAATACAAGTGCAAAAGTGGTTTCCTGCACCAACACAAGTGCGAAAAGTGGTTTTTCAACACTAACACAAGTGCGAAAAGTGGTTTTTCAACACTAACACAAGTGCGAAAAGTGGTTTTTCAACACTAACACAAGTGCGAAAAGTGTTTTTTCCACACTAATACAAGTGCAAAACTGGTTTCCTGCACCAACACAAGTGCGAAAAGTGGTTTTTCAACACTAACACAAGTGCGAAGTGTTTTTTCCACACTAATACAAGTGCAAAAGTGGTTTCCTGCACCAACACAAGTGCGAAAAGTGGTTTTTCAACACTAACACAAGTGCGAAAAGTGGTTTTTCAACACTATCACAAGTGCAAAAAGTGGTTTTTCAACACTATCACAAGTGCAAAAAGTGGTTTTTCAACACTAACACAAGTGCGAAAAGTGGTTTTTCAACACTAACACAAGTGCAAAAAGTGGTTTTTCAACACTAACACAAGTGCGAAAAGTGTTTTCTCCACACTAATACAAGTGCAAAAGTGGTTTCTTGCACCAACACAAGTGCGAAAAGTGGTTTTTCAACACTAAATCAAGTGCGAAAAGTGGTTTTTCAACACTAACACAAGTGCGAAAAGTGGTTTTTCAACACTATCACAAGTGCAAAAAGTGTTTTTTCCACACTAATACAAGTGCAAAAGTGGTTTCCTGCACCAACACAAGTGCGAAAAGTGGTTTTTCAACACTAACACAAGTGCGAAAAGTGTTTTTTCCACACTAATACAAGTGCAAAAGTGGTTTCCTGCACCAACACAAGTGCGAAAAGTGGTTTTTCAACACTAACACAAGTGCGAAAAGTGGTTTTTCAACACTAACACAAGTGCGAAAAGTGTTTTTTCCACACTAATACAAGTGCAAAAGTGGTTTCCTGCACCAACACAAGTGCGAAAAGTGGTTTTTCAACACTAACTCAAGTGCGAAAAGTGGTTTTTCAACACTAACACAAGTGCGAAAAGTGGTTTTTCAACACTAACAAAAGTGCGAAAAGTGTTTTTTCCACACTAATACAAGTGCAAAAGTGGTTTCCTGCACCAACACAAGTGCGAAAAGTGGTTTTTCAACACTAACTCAAGTGCGAAAAGTGGTTTTTCAACACTAACACAATTGCAAAAAGTGGTTTTTCAACACTAACACAAGTGCGAAAAGTGTTTTTTCCACACTAATACAAGTGCAAAAGTGGTTTCCTGCACCAACACAAGTGCGAAAAGTGGTTTTTCAACACTAACACAAGTGCGAAAAGTGTTTTTCCACACTAATACAAGTGCAAAAGTGGTTTCCTGCACCAACACAAGTGCGAAAAGTGATTTTTCAACACTAACACAAGTGCAAAAAGTGGTTTTTCAACACTAACACAAGTGCAAAAAGTGTTTTTTCCACACTAATACAAGTGAAAATGTGGTTTCCTGCACCAACACAAGTGCGAAAAGTGGTTTTTCAACACTAACACAAGTGCGAAAAGTGGTTTTTCAACACTAACACAAGTGCCAAAAGTGGTTTTTCAACACTTTCGCAAGTGCAAAAAGTGTTTTTTCCACACTAATACAAGTGCAAATGTGGTTTCCTGCACCAACACAAGTGCGAAAAGTGGTTTTTCAACACTAACACAAGTGCAAAAAGTGGTTTTTCAACACTAACACAAGTGCGAAAAGTGGTTTTTCAACACTAACACAAGTGTGAAAAGTGTTTTTTCCACACTAATACAACTGCAAAAGTGGTTTCCTGCACCAACACAAGTGCAAAAAGTGGTTTTTCAACACTAACACAAGTGCGAAAAGTGGTTTTTCAACACTAACACAAGTGTGAAAAGTGTTTTTTCCACACTAATACAAGTGCAAAAGTGGTTTCCTGCAACAACACAAGTGCAAAAAGTGGTTTTTCAACACTAACACAAGTGCGAAAAGTGGTTTTTCAACACTAACACAAGTGCGAAAAGTGTTTTTTCCACACTAATGCAAGTGCAAAAGTGGTTTCCTGCACCAACACAAGTGCGAAAAGTGGTTTTTCAACACTAACACAAGTGCGAAAAGTGGTTTTTCAACACTAACACAACTGCGAAAAGTGGTTTTTCAACACTAACACAAGTGCGAAAAGTGGTTTTTCAACACTAACACAACTGCGAAAAGTGTTTTTTCCACACTAATACAACTGCAAAAGTGGTTTCCTGCACCAACACAAGTGCGAAAAGTGGTTTTTCAACACTAACACAAGTGCGAAAAGTGGTTTTTCAACACTAACACAAGTGCGAAAAGTGGTTTTTCAACACTAACACAAGTGCGAAAAGTGGTTTTTCAACACTAACACAAGTGCGAAAAGTGTTTTTTCCACACTAATACAGGTGCAAAAGTGGTTTCCTGCACCAACACAAGTGCAAAAAGTGGTTTTTCAACACTAACACAAGTGCGAAAAGTGGTTTTTCAACACTAACACAACTGCGAAAAGTGGTTTTTCAACACTAACACAAGTGCGAAAAGTGTTTTTCCACACTAATACAAGTGCAAAAGTGGTTTCCTGCACCAACACAAGTGCGAAAAGAGGTTTTTCAACACTAACACAAGTGCGAAAAGTGATTTTTCAACACTAACAAGTGCGAAAAGTGTTTTTCCACACTAATACAAGTGCAAAAGTGGTTTCCTGCACCAACACAAGTGCGAAAAGTGGTTTTTCAACACTAACACAAGTGCGAAAAGTGGTTTTTCAACACTAACACAAGTGTGAAAAGTGGTTTTTCAACACTATCACAAGTGCAAAAAGTGTTTTTTCCACACTAATACAAGTGCAAAAGTGGTTTCCTGCACCAACACAAGTGCGAAAAGTGGTTTTTCAACACTAACACAAGTGCGAAAAGTGGTTTTTCAACACTAACACAAGTGCGAAAAGTGGTTTTTCAACACTATCACAAGTGCAAAAAGTGTTTTTTCCACCCTAATACAAGTGCAAAAGTGGTTTCCTGCACCAACACAAGTGCGAAAAGTGGTTTTTCAACACTAACACAAGTGCGAAAAGTGGTTTTTCAACACTAACACAAGTGCGAAAAGTGGTTTTTCAACACTAACACAAGTGCGAAAAGTGTTTTTTCCACACTAATACAAGTGCAAAACTGGTTTCCTGCACCAACACAAGTGCGAAAAGTGGTTTTTCAACACTAACACAAGTGCGAAGTGTTTTTTCCACACTAATACAAGTGCAAAAGTGGTTTCCTGCACCAACACAAGTGCGAAAAGTGGTTTTTCAACACTAACACAAGTGCGAAAAGTGGTTTTTCAACACTAACACAAGTGCGAAAAGTGGTTTTTCAACACTAACACAAGTGCGAAAAGTGTTTTTTCCACACTAATACAAGTGCAAAAGTGGTTTCCTGCACCAACACAAGTGCGAAAAGTGGTTTTTCAACACTAACTCAAGTGCGAAAAGTGGTTTTTCAACACTAACACAAGTGCGAAAAGTGTTTTTTCCACACTAATACAAGTGCAAAAGTGGTTTCCTGCACCAACACAAGTGCGAAAAGTGGTTTTTCAACACTAACACAAGTGCGAAAAGTGGTTTTTCAACACTAACACAAGTGCGAAAAGTGTTTTTTCCACACTAATACAAGTGCAAAAGTGGTTTCCTGCACCAACACAAGTGCGAAAAGTGATTTTTCAACACTAACACAAGTGCAAAAAGTGGTTTTTCAACACTAACACAAGTGCAAAAAGTGTTTTTTCCACACTAATACAAGTGCAAAAGTGGTTTCCTGCACCAACACAAGTGCGAAAAGTGGTTTTTCAACACTAACACAAGTGCGAAAAGTGTTTTTTCCACACTAATACAAGTGCAAAAGTGGTTTCCTGCACCAACACAAGTGCGAAAAGTGGTTTTTCAACACTAACACAAGTGCGAAAAGTGGTTTTTCAACACTAACACAAGTGCGAAAAGTGTTTTTTCCACACTAATACAAGTGCAAAAGTGGTTTACTGCACCAACACAAGTGCGAAAAGTGGTTTTTCAACACTAACGCAAGTGCGAAAAGTGGTTTTTCAACACTAACACAAGTGCGAAAAGTGGTTTTTCAACACTATCACAAGTGCAAAAAGTGTTTTTTCCACACTAATACAAGTGCAAAAGTGGTTTCCTGCACCAACACAAGTGCGAAAAGTGGTTTTTCAACACTAACACAAGTGCGAAAAGTGGTTTTTCAACACTAACACAAGTGCGAAAAGTGGTTTTTCAACACTAACACAAGTGCGAAAAGTGTTTTTTCCACACTAATACAAGTGCAAAAGTGGTTTCCTGCACCAACACAAGTGCGAAAAGTGGTTTTTCAACACTAACACAAGTGCGAAGTGTTTTTTCCACACTAATACAAGTGCAAAAGTGGTTTCCTGCACCAACACAAGTGCGAAAAGTGGTTTTTCAACACTAACACAAGTGCGAAAAGTGGTTTTTCAACACTAACACAAGTGCGAAAAGTGGTTTTTCAACACTAACACAAGTGCAAAAAGTGTTTTTTCCACACTAATACAAGTGCAAAAGTGGTTTCCTGCACCAACACAAGTGCGAAAAGTGGTTTTTCAACACTAACACAAGTGTGAAAAGTGTTTTTTCCACACTAATACAAGTGCAAAAGTGGTTTCCTGCACCAACACAAGTGCGAAAAGTGGTTTTTCAACACTAACACAAGTGCGAAAAGTGGTTTTTCAACACTAACACAAGTGCGAAAAGTGTTTTTTCCACACTAATACAAGTGCAAAAGTGGTTTCCTGCACCAACACAAGTGCGAAAAGTGGTTTTTCAACACTAACACAAGTGCGAAAAGTGGTTTTTCAACACTAACACAAGTGCGAAAAGTGGTTTTTCAACACTATCACAAGTGCAAAAAGTGTTTTTTCCACACTAATACAAGTGCAAAAGTGGTTTCCTGCACCAACACAAGTGCGAAAAGTGGTTTTTCAACACTAACACAAGTGCGAAAAGTGGTTTTTCAACACTAACACAAGTGCGAAAAGTGGTTTTTCAACACTAACACAAGTGCGAAAAGTGTTTTTTCCACACTAATACAAGTGCAAAAGTGGTTTCCTGCACCAACACAAGTGCGAAAAGTGGTTTTTCAACACTAACACAAGTGCGAAGTGTTTTTTCCACACTAATACAAGTGCAAAAGTGGTTTCCTGCACCAACACAAGTGCGAAAAGTGGTTTTTCAACACTAACACAAGTGCGAAAAGTGGTTTTTCAACACTAACACAAGTGCGAAAAGTGGTTTTTCAACACTAACACAAGTGCGAAAAGTGTTTTTTCCACACTAATACAAGTGCAAAAGTGGTTTTCTGCACCAACACAAGTGCGAAAAGTGGTTTTTCAACACTAACTCAAGTGCGAAAAGTGGTTTTTCAACACTAACACAAGTGCGAAAAGTGTTTTTTCCACACTAATACAAGTGCAAAAGTGGTTTCCTGCACCAACACAAGTGCGAAAAGTGGTTTTTCAACACTAACACAAGTGCGAAAAGTGGTTTTTCAACACTAACACAAGTGCAAAAAGTGGTTTTTCAACACTAACACAAGTGCGAAAAGTGTTTTTTCCACACTAATACAAGTGCAAAAGTGGTTTCTTGCACCAACACAAGTGCGAAAAGTGGTTTTTCAACACTAAATCAAGTGCGAAAAGTGGTTTTTCAACACTAACACAAGTGCGAAAAGTGGTTTTTCAACACTATCACAAGTGCAAAAAGTGTTTTTTCCACACTAATACAAGTGCAAAAGTGGTTTCCTGCACCAACACAAGTGCGAAAAGTGGTTTTTCAACACTAACACAAGTGCGAAAAGTGTTTTTTCCACACTAATACAAGTGCAAAAGTGGTTTCCTGCACCAACACAAGTGCGAAAAGTGGTTTTTCAACACTAACACAAGTGCGAAAAGTGGTTTTTCAACACTAACACAAGTGCGAAAAGTGTTTTTTCCACACTAATACAAGTGCAAAAGTGGTTTCCTGCACCAACACAAGTGCGAAAAGTGGTTTTTCAACACTAAGTCAAGTGCGAAAAGTGGTTTTTCAACACTAACACAAGTGCGAAAAGTGGTTTTTCAACACTAACAAAAGTGCGAAAAGTGTTTTTTCCACACTAATACAAGTGCAAAAGTGGTTTCCTGCACCAACACAAGTGCGAAAAGTGGTTTTTCAACACTAACACAAGTGCGAAAAGTGGTTTTTCAACACTAACACAAGTGCGAAAAGTGGTTTTTCAACACTAACACAAGTGCGAAAAGTGGTTTTTCAACACTAACACAAGTGCGAAAAGTGTTTTTTCCACACTAATACAAGTGCAAAAGTGGTTTCCTGCACCAACACAAGTGCGAAAAGTGATTTTTCAACACTAACACAAGTGCAAAAAGTGGTTTTTCAACACTAACACAAGTGCAAAAAGTGTTTTTTCCACACTAATACAAGTGCAAATGTGGTTTCCTGCACCAACACAAGTGCGAAAAGTGGTTTTTCAACACTAACACAAGTGCGAAAAGTGGTTTTTCAACACTAACACAAGTGCCAAAAGTGGTTTTTCAATACTATCACAAGTGCAAAAAGTGTTTTTTCCACACTAATACAAGTGCAAATGTGGTTTCCTGCACCAACACAAGTGCGAAAAGTGGTTTTTCAACACTAACACAAGTGCAAAAAGTGGTTTTTCAACACTAACAAAAGTGCGAAAAGTGGTTTTTCAACACTAACACAAGTGCGAAAAGTGTTTTTTCCACACTAATACAACTGCAAAAGTGGTTTCCTGCACCAACACAAGTGCGAAAAGTGGTTTTTCAACACTAACACAAGTGCGAAAAGTGGTTTTTCAACACTATCACAAGTGCAAAAAGTGTTTTTTCCACACTAATACAAGTGCAAAAGTGGTTTCCTGCACCAACACAAGTGCGAAAAGTGGTTTTTCAACACTAACACAAGTGCGAAAAGTGTTTTTTCCACACTAATACAAGTGCAAAAGTGGTTTCCTGCACCAACACAAGTGCGAAAAGTGGTTTTTCAACACTAACACAAGTGCGAAAAGTGGTTTTTCAACACTAACACAAGTGCGAAAAGTGTTTTTTCCACACTAATACAAGTGCAAAAGTGGTTTCCTGCACCAACACAAGTGCGAAAAGTGGTTTTTCAACACTAACTCAAGTGCGAAAAGTGGTTTTTCAACACTAACACAAGTGCGAAAAGTGGTTTTTCAACACTAACAAAAGTGCGAAAAGTGTTTTTTCCACACTAATACAAGTGCAAAAGTGGTTTCCTGCACCAACACAAGTGCGAAAAGTGGTTTTTCAACACTAACTCAAGTGCGAAAAGTGGTTTTTCAACACTAACACAATTGCAAAAAGTGGTTTTTCAACACTAACACAAGTGCGAAAAGTGTTTTTTCCACACTAATACAAGTGCAAAAGTGGTTTCCTGCACCAACACAAGTGCGAAAAGTGGTTTTTCAACACTAACACAAGTGCGAAAAGTGTTTTTCCACACTAATACAAGTGCAAAAGTGGTTTCCTGCACCAACACAAGTGCGAAAAGTGATTTTTCAACACTAACACAAGTGCAAAAAGTGGTTTTTCAACACTAACACAAGTGCAAAAAGTGTTTTTTCCACACTAATACAAGTGCAAATGTGGTTTCCTGCACCAACACAAGTGCGAAAAGTGGTTTTTCAACACTAACACAAGTGCGAAAAGTGGTTTTTCAACACTAACACAAGTGCCAAAAGTGGTTTTTCAACACTTTCGCAAGTGCAAAAAGTGTTTTTTCCACACTAATACAAGTGCAAATGTGGTTTCCTGCACCAACACAAGTGCGAAAAGTGGTTTTTCAACACTAACACAAGTGCAAAAAGTGGTTTTTCAACACTAACACAAGTGCGAAAAGTGGTTTTTCAACACTAACACAAGTGTGAAAAGTGTTTTTTCCACACTAATACAACTGCAAAAGTGGTTTCCTGCACCAACACAAGTGCAAAAAGTGGTTTTTCAACACTAACACAAGTGCGAAAAGTGGTTTTTCAACACTAACACAAGTGTGAAAAGTGTTTTTTCCACACTAATACAAGTGCAAAAGTGGTTTCCTGCAACAACACAAGTGCAAAAAGTGGTTTTTCAACACTAACACAAGTGCGAAAAGTGGTTTTTCAACACTAACACAAGTGCGAAAAGTGGTTTTTCAACACTAACACAAGTGCGAAAAGTGTTTTTTCCACACTAATGCAAGTGCAAAAGTGGTTTCCTGCACCAACACAAGTGCGAAAAGTGGTTTTTCAACACTAACACAAGTGCGAAAAGTGGTTTTTCAACACTAACACAACTGCGAAAAGTGGTTTTTCAACACTAACACAAGTGCGAAAAGTGGTTTTTCAACACTAACACAACTGCGAAAAGTGTTTTTTCCACACTAATACAACTGCAAAAGTGGTTTCCTGCACCAACACAAGTGCGAAAAGTGGTTTTTCAACACTAACACAAGTGCGAAAAGTGGTTTTTCAACACTAACACAAGTGCGAAAAGTGGTTTTTCAACACTAACACAAGTGCGAAAAGTGGTTTTTCAACACTAACACAAGTGCGAAAAGTGTTTTTTCCACACTAATACAAGTGCAAAAGTGGTTTCCTGCACCAACACAAGTGCAAAAAGTGGTTTTTCAACACTAACACAAGTGCGAAAAGTGGTTTTTCAACACTAACACAACTGCGAAAAGTGGTTTTTCAACACTAACACAAGTGCGAAAAGTGTTTTTCCACACTAATACAAGTGCAAAAGTGGATTCCTGCACCAACACAAGTGCGAAAAGAGGTTTTTCAACACTAACACAAGTGCGAAAAGTGATTTTTCAACACTAACAAGTGCGAAAAGTGTTTTTCCACACTAATACAAGTGCAAAAGTGGTTTCCTGCACCAACACAAGTGCGAAAAGTGGTTTTTCAACACTAACACAAGTGCGAAAAGTGGTTTTTCAACACTAACACAAGTGCGAAAAGTGGTTTTTCAACACTATCACAAGTGCAAAAAGTGTTTTTTCCACACTAATACAAGTGCAAAAGTGGTTTCCTGCACCAACACAAGTGCGAAAAGTGGTTTTTCAACACTAACACAAGTGCGAAAAGTGGTTTTTCAACACTAACACAAGTGCGAAAAGTGGTTTTTCAACACTAACACAAGTGTGAAAAGTGTTTTTTCCACACTAATACAAGTGCAAAACTGGTTTCCTGCACCAACACAAGTGCGAAAAGTGGTTTTTCAACACTAACACAAGTGCGAAGTGTTTTTTCCACACTAATACAAGTGCAAAAGTGGTTTCCTGCACCAACACAAGTGCGAAAAGTGGTTTTTCAACACTAACACAAGTGCGAAAAGTGGTTTTTCAACACTAACACAAGTGCGAAAAGTGGTTTTTCAACACTAACACAAGTGCGAAAAGTGTTTTTTCCACACTAATACAAGTGCAAAAGTGGTTTCCTGCACCAACACAAGTGCGAAAAGTGGTTTTTCAACACTAACTCAAGTGCGAAAAGTGGTTTTTCAACACTAACACAAGTGCGAAAAGTGTTTTTTCCACACTAATACAAGTGCAAAAGTGGTTTCCTGCACCAACACAAGTGCGAAAAGTGGTTTTTCAACACTAACACAAGTGCGAAAAGTGGTTTTTCAACACTAACACAAGTGCGAAAAGTGTTTTTTCCACACTAATACAAGTGCAAAAGTGGTTTCCTGCACCAACACAAGTGCGAAAAGTGATTTTTCAACACTAACACAAGTGCAAAAAGTGGTTTTTCAACACTAACACAAGTGCAAAAAGTGTTTTTTCCACACTAATACAAGTGCAAAAGTGGTTTCCTGCACCAACACAAGTGCGAAAAGTGGTTTTTCAACACTAACACAAGTGCGAAAAGTGTTTTTTCCACACTAATACAAGTGCAAAAGTGGTTTCCTGCACCAACACAAGTGCGAAAAGTGGTTTTTCAACACTAACACAAGTGCGAAAAGTGGTTTTTCAACACTAACACAAGTGCGAAAAGTGTTTTTTCCACACTAATACAAGTGCAAAAGTGGTTTCCTGCACCAACACAAGTGCGAAAAGTGGTTTTTCAACACTAACGCAAGTGCGAAAAGTGGTTTTTCAACACTAACACAAGTGCGAAAAGTGGTTTTTCAACACTATCACAAGTGCAAAAAGTGTTTTTTCCACACTAATACAAGTGCAAAAGTGGTTTCCTGCACCAACACAAGTGCGAAAAGTGGTTTTTCAACACTAACACAAGTGCGAAAAGTGGTTTTTCAACACTAACACAAGTGCGAAAAGTGGTTTTTCAACACTAACACAAGTGCAAAAAGTGTTTTTTCCACACTAATACAAGTGCAAAAGTGGTTTACTGCACCAACACAAGTGCGAAAAGTGGTTTTTCAACACTAACACAAGTGCGAAGTGTTTTTTCCACACTAATACAAGTGCAAAAGTGGTTTCCTGCACCAACACAAGTGCGAAAAGTGGTTTTTCAACACTAACACAAGTGCGAAAAGTGGTTTTTCAACACTAACACAAGTGCGAAAAGTGGTTTTTCAACACTAACACAAGTGCAAAAAGTGTTTTTTCCACACTAATACAAGTGCAAAAGTGGTTTCCTGCACCAACACAAGTGCGAAAAGTGGTTTTTCAACACTAACACAAGTGCGAAAAGTGTTTTTTCCACACTAATACAAGTGCAAAAGTGGTTTCCTGCACCAACACAAGTGCGAAAAGTGGTTTTTCAACACTAACACAAGTGCGAAAAGTGGTTTTTCAACACTAACACAAGTGCGAAAAGTGTTTTTTCCACACTAATACAAGTGCAAAAGTGGTTTCCTGCACCAACACAAGTGCGAAAAGTGGTTTTTCAACACTAACACAAGTGCGAAAAGTGGTTTTTCAACACTAACACAAGTGCGAAAAGTGGTTTTTCAACACTATCACAAGTGCAAAAAGTGTTTTTTCCACACTAATACAAGTGCAAAAGTGGTTTCCTGCACCAACACAAGTGCGAAAAGTGGTTTTTCAACACTAACACAAGTGCGAAAAGTGGTTTTTCAACACTAACACAAGTGCGAAAAGTGGTTTTTCAACACTAACACAAGTGCGAAAAGTGTTTTTTCCACACTAATACAAGTGCAAAAGTGGTTTCCTGCACCAACACAAGTGCGAAAAGTGGTTTTTCAACACTAACACAAGTGCGAAGTGTTTTTTCCACACTAATACAAGTGCAAAAGTGGTTTCCTGCACCAACACAAGTGCGAAAAGTGGTTTTTCAACACTAACACAAGTGCGAAAAGTGGTTTTTCACCACTAACACAAGTGCGAAAAGTGGTTTTTCAACACTAACACAAGTGCGAAAAGTGTTTTTTCCACACTAATACAAGTGCAAAAGTGGTTTTCTGCACCAACACAAGTGCGAAAAGTGGTTTTTCAACACTAACTCAAGTGCGAAAAGTGGTTTTTCAACACTAACACAAGTGCGAAAAGTGTTTTTTCCACACTAATACAAGTGCAAAAGTGGTTTCCTGCACCAACACAAGTGCGAAAAGTGGTTTTTCAACACTAACACAAGTGCGAAAAGTGGTTTTTCAACACTAACACAAGTGCAAAAAGTGGTTTTTCAACACTAACACAAGTGCGAAAAGTGTTTTTTCCACACTAATACAAGTGCAAAAGTGGTTTCTTGCACCAACACAAGTGCGAAAAGTGGTTTTTCAACACTAAATCAAGTGCGAAAAGTGGTTTTTCAACACTAACACAAGTGCGAAAAGTGGTTTTTCAACACTATCACAAGTGCAAAAAGTGTTTTTTCCACACTAATACAAGTGCAAAAGTGGTTTCCTGCACCAACACAAGTGCGAAAAGTGGTTTTTCAACACTAACACAAGTGCGAAAAGTGTTTTTTCCACACTAATACAAGTGCAAAAGTGGTTTCCTGCACCAACACAAGTGCGAAAAGTGGTTTTTCAACACTAACACAAGTGCGAAAAGTGGTTTTTCAACACTAACACAAGTGCGAAAAGTGTTTTTTCCACACTAATACAAGTGCAAAAGTGGTTTCCTGCACCAACACAAGTGCGAAAAGTGGTTTTTCAACACTAAGTCAAGTGCGAAAAGTGGTTTTTCAACACTAACACAAGTGCGAAAAGTGGTTTTTCAACACTAACAAAAGTGCGAAAAGTGTTTTTTCCACACTAATGCAAGTGCAAAAGTGGTTTCCTGCACCAACACAAGTGCGAAAAGTGGTTTTTCAACACTAACACAAGTGCGAAAAGTGGTTTTTCAACACTAACACAAGTGCGAAAAGTGGTTTTTCAACACTAACACAAGTGCGAAAAGTGGTTTTTCAACACTAACACAAGTGCGAAAAGTGTTTTTTCCACACTAATACAAGTGCAAAAGTGGTTTCCTGCACCAACACAAGTGCGAAAAGTGATTTTTCAACACTAACACAAGTGCAAAAAGTGGTTTTTCAACACTAACACAAGTGCAAAAAGTGTTTTTTCCACACTAATACAAGTGCAAATGTGGTTTCCTGCACCAACACAAGTGCGAAAAGTGGTTTTTCAACACTAACACAAGTGCGAAAAGTGGTTTTTCAACACTAACACAAGTGCCAAAAGTGGTTTTTCAATACTATCACAAGTGCAAAAAGTGTTTTTTCCACACTAATACAAGTGCAAATGTGGTTTCCTGCACCAACACAAGTGCGAAAAGTGGTTTTTCAACACTAACACAAGTGCAAAAAGTGGTTTTTCAACACTAACAAAAGTGCGAAAAGTGGTTTTTCAACACTAACACAAGTGCGAAAAGTGTTTTTTCCACACTAATACAACTGCAAAAGTGGTTTCCTGCACCAACACAAGTGCGAAAAGTGGTTTTTCAACACTAACACAAGTGCGAAAAGTGGTTTTTCAACACTAACACAAGTGCGAAAATTGTTTTTTCCACACTAATACAAGTGCAAAAGTGGTTTCCTGCACCAACACAAGTGCGAAAAGTGGTTTTTCAACACTAACACAAGTGCGAAAAGTGGTTTTTCAACACTAACACAAGTGCGAAAAGTGGTTTTTCAACACTAACACAAGTGCGAAAAGTGTTTTTTCCACACTAATACAAGTGCAAAAGTGGTTTCCTGCACCAACACAGTGCGAAAAGTGGTTTTTCAACACTAACACAAGTGCGAAAAGTGGTTTTTCAACACTAACACAAGTGCGAAAAGTGTTTTTTCCACACTAATACAAGTGCAAAAGTGGTTTCCTGCACCAACACAAGTGCGAAAAGAGGTTTTTCAACACTAACACAAGTGCGAAAAGTGATTTTTCAACACTAACACAAGTGCGAAAAGTGTTTTTCCACACTAATACAAGTGCAAAAGTGGTTTCCTGCACCAACACAAGTGCGAAAAGTGGTTTTTCAACACTAACACAAGTGCGAAAAGTGGTTTTTCAACACTAACACAAGTGCGAAAAGTGTTTTTTCCACACTAATACAAGTGCAAAAGTGGTTTCCTGCACCAACACAAGTGCGAAAAGTGGTTTTTCAACACTAACACAAGTGCGAAAAGTGGTTTTTCAACACTAACACAAGTGCGAAAAGTGGTTTTTCAACACCAACACAAGTGCGAAAAGTGTTTTTTCCACACTAATACAAGTGAAAAAGTGGTTTCCTGCACCAACACAAGTGCGAAAAGTGGTTTTTCAACACTAACACAAGTGCGAAAAGTGGTTTTTCAACACTAACACAAGTGTGAAAAGTGGTTTTTCAACACTATCACAAGTGCAAAAAGTGTTTTTTCCACACTAATACAAGTGCAAAAGTGGTTTCCTGCACCAACACAAGTGCGAAAAGTGGTTTTTCAACACTAACACAAGTGCGAAAAGTGGTTTTTCAACACTAACACAAGTGCGAAAAGTGTTTTTTTCCACACTAATACAAGTGCAAAAGTGGTTTCCTGCACCAACACAAGTGCGAAAAGTGGTTTTTCAACACTAACACAAGTGCGAAAAGTGGTTTTTCAACACTAACACAAGTGCGAAAAGTGGTTTTTCAACACTAACACAAGTGCGAAAAGTGTTTTTTCCACACTAATACAAGTGCAAAAGTGGTTTCCTGCACCAACACAAGTGCGAAAAGTGGTTTTTCAACACTAACTCAAGTGCGAAAAGTGGTTTTTCAACACTAACACAATTGCAAAAAGTGGTTTTTCAACACTAACACAAGTGCGAAAAGTGTTTTTTCCACACTAATACAAGTGCAAAAGTGGTTTCCTGCACCAACACAAGTGCGAAAAGTGGTTTTTCAACACTAACACAAGTGCGAAAAGTGTTTTTCCACACTAATACAAGTGCAAAAGTGGTTTCCTGCACCAACACAAGTGCGAAAAGTGATTTTTCAACACTAACACAAGTGCGAAAAGTGGTTTTTCAACACTAACACAAGTGCGAAAAGTGGTTTTTCAACACCAACACAAGTGCGAAAAGTGTTTTTTCCACACTAATACAAGTGAAAAAGTGGTTTCCTGCACCAACACAAGTGCGAAAAGTGGTTTTTCAACACTAACACAAGTGCGAAAAGTGGTTTTTCAACACTAACACAAGTGTGAAAAGTGGTTTTTCAACACTATCACAAGTGCAAAAAGTGTTTTTTCCACACTAATACAAGTGCAAAAGTGGTTTCCTGCACCAACACAAGTGCGAAAAGTGGTTTTTCAACACTAACACAAGTGCGAAAAGTGGTTTTTCAACACTAACACAAGTGCGAAAAGTGTTTTTTTCCACACTAATACAAGTGCAAAAGTGGTTTCCTGCACCAACACAAGTGCGAAAAGTGGTTTTTCAACACTAACACAAGTGCGAAAAGTGGTTTTTCAACACTAACACAAGTGCGAAAAGTGGTTTTTCAACACTAACACAAGTGCGAAAAGTGTTTTTTCCACACTAATACAAGTGCAAAAGTGGTTTCCTGCACCAACACAAGTGCGAAAAGTGGTTTTTCAACACTAACTCAAGTGCGAAAAGTGGTTTTTCAACACTAACACAATTGCAAAAAGTGGTTTTTCAACACTAACACAAGTGCGAAAAGTGTTTTTTCCACACTAATACAAGTGCAAAAGTGGTTTCCTGCACCAACACAAGTGCGAAAAGTGGTTTTTCAACACTAACACAAGTGCGAAAAGTGTTTATCCACACTAATACAAGTGCAAAAGTGGTTTCCTGCACCAACACAAGTGCGAAAAGTGATTTTTCAACACTAACACAAGTGCAAAAAGTGGTTTTTCAACACTAACACAAGTGCAAAAAGTGTTTTTTCCACACTAATACAAGTGCAAATGTGGTTTCCTGCACCAACACAAGTGCGAAAAGTGGTTTTTCAACACTAACACAAGTGCGAAAAGTGGTTTTTCAACACTAACACAAGTGCCAAAAGTGGTTTTTCAACACTTTCGCAAGTGCAAAAAGTGTTTTTTCCACACTAATACAAGTGCAAATGTGGTTTCCTGCACCAACACAAGTGCGAAAAGTGGTTTTTCAACACTAACACAAGTGCAAAAAGTGGTTTTTAAACACTAACACAAGTGCGAAAAGTGTTTTTTCAACACTAACACAAGTGTGAAAAGTGTTTTTTCCACACTAATACAACTGCAAAAGTGGTTTCCTGCACCAACACAAGTGCAAAAAGTGGTTTTTCAACACTAACACAAGTGCGAAAAGTGGTTTTTCAACACTAACACAAGTGTGAAAAGTGTTTTTTCCACACTAATACAAGTGCAAAAGTGGTTTCCTGCAACAACACAAGTGCAAAAAGTGGTTTTTCAACACTAACACAAGTGCGAAAAGTGGTTTTTCAACACTAACACAAGTGCGAAAAGTGGTTTTTCAACACTAACACAAGTGCGAAAAGTGTTTTTTCCACACTAATGCAAGTGCAAAAGTGGTTTCCTGCACCAACACAAGTGCGAAAAGTGGTTTTTCAACACTAACACAAGTGCGAAAAGTGGTTTTTCAACACTAACACAACTGCGAAAAGTGGTTTTTCAACACTAACACAAGTGCGAAAAGTGGTTTTTCAACACTAACACAACTGCGAAAAGTGTTTTTTCCACACTAATACAACTGCAAAAGTGGTTTCCTGCACCAACACAAGTGCGAAAAGTGGTTTTTCAACACTAACACAAGTGCGAAAAGTGGTTTTTCAACACTAACACAAGTGCGAAAAGTGGTTTTTCATCACTAACACAAGTGCGAAAAGTGGTTTTTCAACACTAACACAAGTGCGAAAAGTGTTTTTTCCACACTAATACAAGTGCAAAAGTGGTTTCCTGCACCAACACAAGTGCAAAAAGTGGTTTTTCAACACTAACACAAGTGCGAAAAGTGGTTTTTCAACACTAACACAACTGCGAAAAGTGGTTTTTCAACACTAACACAAGTGCGAAAAGTGTTTTTTCCACACTAATACAAGTGCAAAAGTGGTTTCCTGCACCAACACAAGTGCGAAAAGAGGTTTTTCAACACTAACACAAGTGCGAAAAGTGATTTTTCAACACTAACAAGTGCGAAAAGTGTTTTTCCACACTAATACAAGTGCAAAAGTGGTTTCCTGCACCAACACAAGTGCGAAAAGTGTTTTTTCAACACTAACACAAGTGCGAAAAGTGGTTTTTCAACACTAACACAAGTGCGAAAAGTGTTTTTTCCACACTAATACAAGTGCAAAAGTGGTTTCCTGCACCAACACAAGTGCGAAAAGTGGTTTTTCAACACTAACACAAGTGCGAAAAGTGGTTTTTCAACACTAACACAAGTGCGAAAAGTGGTTTTTCAACACCAACACAAGTGCGAAAAGTGTTTTTTCCACACTAATACAAGTGAAAAAGTGGTTTCCTGCACCAACACAAGTGCGAAAAGTGGTTTTTCAACACTAACACAAGTGCGAAAAGTGGTTTTTCAACACTAACACAAGTGTGAAAAGTGGTTTTTCAACACTATCACAAGTGCAAAAAGTGTTTTTTCCACACTAATACAAGTGCAAAAGTGGTTTCCTGCACCAACACAAGTGCGAAAAGTGGTTTTTCAACACTAACACAAGTGCGAAAAGTGGTTTTTCAACACTAACACAAGTGCGAAAAGTGGTTTTTCAACACTATCACAAGTGCAAAAAGTGTTTTTTCCACACTAATACAAGTGCAAAAGTGGTTTCCTGCACCAACACAAGTGCGAAAAGTGGTTTTTCAACACTAACACAAGTGCGAAAAGTGGTTTTTCAACACTAACACAAGTGCGAAAAGTGGTTTTTCAACACTAACACAAGTGCGAAAAGTGTTTTTTCCACACTAATACAAGTGCAAAAGTGGTTTCCTGCACCAACACAAGTGTGAAAAGTGGTTTTTCAACACTAACACAAGTGCGAAGTGTTTTTTCCACACTAATACAAGTGCAAAAGTGGTTTCCTGCACCAACACAAGTGCGAAAAGTGGTTTTTCAACACTAACACAAGTGCGA
This sequence comes from Myxine glutinosa, assembly GCF_964187855.1. Classification (NCBI taxonomy): domain Eukaryota; kingdom Metazoa; phylum Chordata; class Myxini; order Myxiniformes; family Myxinidae; genus Myxine; species Myxine glutinosa. The sequence continues at coordinate 81,365 of NW_027617442.1, forward strand.
AAAGTGGTTTTTCAACACTAACACAAGTGCGAAAAGTGGTTTTTCAACACTAACACAAGTGCGAAAAGTGTTTTTTCCACACTAATACAAGTGCAAAAGTGGTTTCCTGCACCAACACAAGTGCGAAAAGTGGTTTTTCAACACTAACTCAAGTGCGAAAAGTGGTTTTTCAACACTAACACAAGTGCGAAAAGTGTTTTTTCCACACTAATACAAGTGCAAAAGTGGTTTCCTGCACCAACACAAGTGCGAAAAGTGGTTTTTCAACACTAACACAAGTGCGAAAAGTGGTTTTTCAACACTAACACAAGTGCGAAAAGTGTTTTTTCCACACTAATACAAGTGCAAAAGTGGTTTCCTGCACCAACACAAGTGCGAAAAGTGATTTTTCAACACTAACACAAGTGCAAAAAGTGGTTTTTCAACACTAACACAAGTGCAAAAAGTGTTTTTTCCACACTAATACAAGTGCAAAAGTGGTTTCCTGCACCAACACAAGTGCGAAAAGTGGTTTTTCAACACTAACACAAGTGTGAAAAGTGTTTTTTCCACACTAATACAAGTGCAAAAGTGGTTTCCTGCACCAACACAAGTGCGAAAAGTGGTTTTTCAACACTAACACAAGCGCGAAAAGTGGTTTTTCAACACTAACACAAGTGCGAAAAGTGTTTTTTCCACACTAATACAAGTGCAAAAGTGGTTTCCTGCACCAACACAAGTGCGAAAAGTGGTTTTTCAACACTAACACAAGTGCGAAAAGTGGTTTTTCAACACTAACACAAGTGCGAAAAGTGGTTTTTCAACACTATCACAAGTGCAAAAAGTGTTTTTTCCACACTAATACAAGTGCAAAAGTGGTTTCCTGCACCAACACAAGTGCGAAAAGTGGTTTTTCAACACAAACACAAGTGCGAAAAGTGGTTTTTCAACACTAACACAAGTGCGAAAAGTGGTTTTTCAACACTAACACAAGTGCGAAAAGTGTTTTTTCCACACTAATACAAGTGCAAAAGTGGTTTCCTGCACCAACACAAGTGCGAAAAGTGGTTTTTCAACACTAACACAAATGCGAAGTGTTTTTTCCACACTAATACAAGTGCAAAAGTGGTTTCCTGCACCAACACAAGTGCGAAAAGTGGTTTTTCAACACTAACACAAGTGCGAAAAGTGGTTTTTCAACACTAACACAAGTGCGAAAAGTGGTTTTTCAACACTAACACAAGTGCGAAAAGTGTTTTTTCCACACTAATACAAGTGCAAAAGTGGTTTTCTGCACCAACACAAGTGCGAAAAGTGGTTTTTCAACACTAACTCAAGTGCGAAAAGTGGTTTTTCAACACTAACACAAGTGCGAAAAGTGTTTTTTCCACACTAATACAAGTGCAAAAGTGGTTTCCTGCACCAACACAAGTGCGAAAAGTGGTTTTTCAACACTAACACAAGTGCGAAAAGTGGTTTTTCAACACTAACACAAGTGCAAAAAGTGGTTTTTCAACACTAACACAAGTGCGAAAAGTGTTTTTTCCACACTAATACAAGTGCAAAAGTGGTTTCCTGCACCAACACAAGTGCGAAAAGTGGTTTTTCAACACTAAATCAAGTGCGAAAAGTGGTTTTTCAACACTAACACAAGTGCGAAAAGTGGTTTTTCAACACTATCACAAGTGCAAAAAGTGTTTTTTCCACACTAATACAAGTGCAAAAGTGGTTTCCTGCACCAACACAAGTGTGAAAAGTGGTTTTTCAACACTAACACAAGTGCGAAAAGTGTTTTTTCCACACTAATACAAGTGCAAAAGTGGTTTCCTGCACCAACACAAGTGCGAAAAGTGGTTTTTCAACACTAACACAAGTGCGAAAAGTGGTTTTTCAACACTAACACAAGTGCGAAAAGTGTTTTTTCCACACTAATACAAGTGCAAAAGTGGTTTCCTGCACCAACACAAGTGCGAAAAGTGGTTTTTCAACACTAACTCAAGTGCGAAAAGTGGTTTTTCAACACTAACACAAGTGCGAAAAGTGGTTTTTCAACACTAACACAAGTGCGAAAAGTGTTTTTTCCACACTAATACAAGTGCAAAAGTGGTTTCCTGCACCAACACAAGTGCGAAAAGTGGTTTTTCAACACTAACACAAGTGCGAAAAGTGGTTTTTCAACACTAACACAAGTGCGAAAAGTGGTTTTTCAACACTAACACAAGTGCGAAAAGTGTTTTTTCCACACTAATACAAGTGCAAAAGTGGTTTCCTGCACCAACACAAGTGCGAAAAGTGATTTTTCAACACTAACACAAGTGCAAAAAGTGGTTTTTCAACACTAACACAAGTGCAAAAAGTGTTTTTTCCACACTAATACAAGTGCAAATGTGGTTTCCTGCACCAACACAAGTGCGAAAAGTGGTTTTTCAACACTAACACAAGTGCGAAAAGTGGTTTTTCAACACTAACACAAGTGCCAAAAGTGGTTTTTCAATACTATCACAAGTGCAAAAAGTGTTTTTTCCACACTAATACAAGTGCAAATGTGGTTTCCTGCACCAACACAAGTGCGAAAAGTGGTTTTTCAACACTAACACAAGTGCAAAAAGTGGTTTTTCAACACTAACACAAGTGCGAAAAGTGGTTTTTCAACACTAACACAAGTGCGAAAAGTGTTTTTTCCACACTAATACAACTGCAAAAGTGGTTTCCTGCACCAACACAAGTGCGAAAAGTGGTTTTTCAACACTAACACAAGTGCGAAAAGTGGTTTTTCAACACTAACACAAGTGCGAAAAGTGTTTTTTCCACACTAATACAAGTGCAAAAGTGGTTTCCTGCACCAACACAAGTGCGAAAAGTGGTTTTTCAACACTAACACAAGTGCGAAAAGTGGTTTTTCAACACTAACACAAGTGCGAAAAGTGGTTTTTCAACACTAACACAAGTGCGAAAAGTGTTTTTTCCACACTAATACAAGTGCAAAAGTGGTTTCCTGCACCAACACAGTGCGAAAAGTGGTTTTTCAACACTAACACAAGTGCGAAAAGTGGTTTTTCAACACTAACACAAGTGCGAAAAGTGTTTTTTCCACACTAATACAAGTGCAAAAGTGGTTTCCTGCACCAACACAAGTGCGAAAAGAGGTTTTTCAACACTAACACAAGTGCGAAAAGTGGTTTTTCAACACTAACACAAGTGCGAAAAGTGTTTTTTCCACACTAATACAACTGCAAAAGTGGTTTCCTGCACCAACACAAGTGCGAAAAGTGTTTTTTCAACACTAACACAAGTGCGAAAAGTGGTTTTTCAACACTAACACAAGTGCGAAAAGTGTTTTTTCCACACTAATACAAGTGCAAAAGTGGTTTCCTGCACCAACACAAGTGCGAAAAGTGGTTTTTCAACACTAACACAAGTGCGAAAAGTGGTTTTTCAACACTAACACAAGTGCGAAAAGTGGTTTTTCAACACTAACACAAGTGCGAAAAGTGTTTTTTCCACACTAATACAAGTGCAAAAGTGGTTTCCTGCACCAACACAGTGCGAAAAGTGGTTTTTCAACACTAACACAAGTGCGAAAAGTGGTTTTTCAACACTAACACAAGTGCGAAAAGTGTTTTTTCCACACTAATAGAAGTGCAAAAGTGGTTTCCTGCACCAACACAAGTGCGAAAAGAGGTTTTTCAACACTAACACAAGTGCGAAAAGTGATTTTTCAACACTAACACAAGTGCGAAAAGTGTTTTTCCACACTAATACAAGTGCAAAAGTGGTTTCCTGCACCAACACAAGTGCGAAAAGTGGTTTTTCAACACTAACACAAGTGCGAAAAGTGGTTTTTCAACACTAACACAAGTGCGAAAAGTGTTTTTTCCACACTAATACAAGTGCAAAAGTGGTTTCCTGCACCAACACAAGTGCGAAAAGTGGTTTTTCAACACTAACACAAGTGCGAAAAGTGGTTTTTCAACACTAACACAAGTGCGAAAAGTGGTTTTTCAACACCAACACAAGTGCGAAAAGTGTTTTTTCCACACTAATACAAGTGAAAAAGTGGTTTCCTGCACCAACACAAGTGCGAAAAGTGGTTTTTCAACACTAACACAAGTGCGAAAAGTGGTTTTTCAACACTAACACAAGTGTGAAAAGTGGTTTTTCAACACTATCACAAGTGCAAAAAGTGTTTTTTCCACACTAATACAAGTGCAAAAGTGGTTTCCTTCACCAACACAAGTGCGAAAAGTGGTTTTTCAACACTAACACAAGTGCGAAAAGTGGTTTTTCAACACTAACACAAGTGCGAAAAGTGGTTTTTCAACACTATCACAAGTGCAAAAAGTGTTTTTTCCACACTAATACAAGTGCAAAAGTGGTTTCCTGCACCAACACAAGTGCGAAAAGTGGTTTTTCAACACTAACACAAGTGCGAAAAGTGGTTTTTCAACACTAACACAAGTGCGAAAAGTGGTTTTCAACACTAACACAAGTGCGAAAAGTGTTTTTTCCACACTAATACAAGTGCAAAAGTGGTTTCCTGCACCAACACAAGTGCGAAAAGTGGTTTTTCAACACTAACACAAGTGCGAAAAGTGGTTTTTCAACACTAACACAAGTGCGAAAAGTGGTTTTTCAACACTAACACAAGTGCGAAAAGTGTTTTTTCCACACTAATACAAGTGCAAAAGTGGTTTCCTGCACCAACACAAGTGCGAAAAGTGGTTTTTCAACACTAACACAAGTGCGAAAAGTGGTTTTTCAACACTAACACAAGTGCGAAAAGTGTTTTTTCCACACTAATACAAGTGCAAAAGTGGTTTCCTGCACCAACACAAGTGCGAAAAGTGGTTTTTCAACACTAACACAAGTGCGAAAAGTGGTTTTTCAACACTAACACAAGTGCGAAAAGTGGTTTTTCAACACCAACACAAGTGCGAAAAGTGTTTTTTCCACACTAATACAAGTGAAAAAGTGGTTTCCTGCACCAACACAAGTGCGAAAAGTGGTTTTTCAACACTAACACAAGTGCGAAAAGTGGTTTTTCAACACTAACACAAGTGTGAAAAGTGGTTTTTCAACACTATCACAAGTGCAAAAAGTGTTTTTTCCACACTAATACAAGTGCAAAAGTGGTTTCCTGCACCAACACAAGTGCGAAAAGTGGTTTTTCAACACTAACACAAGTGCGAAAAGTGGTTTTTCAACACTAACACAAGTGCGAAAAGTGGTTTTTCAACACTATCACAAGTGCAAAAAGTGTTTTTTCCACACTAATACAAGTGCAAAAGTGGTTTCCTGCACCAACACAAGTGCGAAAAGTGGTTTTTCAACACTAACACAAGTGCGAAAAGTGGTTTTTCAACACTAACACAAGTGCGAAAAGTGGTTTTCAACACTAACACAAGTGCGAAAAGTGTTTTTTCCACACTATTACAAGTGCAAAAGTGGTTTCCTGCACCAACACAAGTGCGAAAAGTGGTTTTTCAACACTAACACAAGTGCGAAAAGTGGTTTTTCAACACTAACACAAGTGCGAAAAGTGGTTTTTCAACACTAACACAAGTGCGAAAAGTGTTTTTTCCACACTAATACAAGTGCAAAAGTGGTTTCCTGCACCAACACAAGTGCGAAAAGTGGTTTTTCAACACTAACACAAGTGCGAAAAGTGTTTTTTCCACACTAATACAAGTGCAAAAGTGGTTTCCTGCACCAACACAAGTGCGAAAAGTGGTTTTTCAACACTAACACAAGTGCGAAAAGTGGTTTTTCAACACTAACACAAGTGCGAAAAGTGGTTTTTCAACACTAACACAAGTGCGAAAAGTGTTTTTTCCACACTAATACAAGTGCAAAAGTGGTTTCCTGCACCAACACAAGTGCGAAAAGTGGTTTTTCAACACTAACTCAAGTGCGAAAAGTGGTTTTTCAACACTAACACAAGTGCGAAAAGTGGTTTTTCAACACTAACACAAGTGCGAAAAGTGGTTTTTCAACACTAACACAAGTGCGAAAAGTGGTTTTTCAACACTAACACAAGTGCGAAAAGTGTTTTTTCCACACTAATACAAGTGCAAAAGTGGTTTCCTGCACCAACACAAGTGCGAAAAGTGGTTTTTCAACACTAACACAAGTGCGAAGTGTTTTTTCCACACTAATACAAGTGCAAAAGTGGTTTCCTGCACCAACACAAGTGCGAAAAGTGGTTTTTCAACACTAACACAAGTGCGAAAAGTGGTTTTTCAACACTAACACAAGTGCGAAAAGTGGTTTTTCAACACTAACACAAGTGCGAAAAGTGTTTTTTCCACACTAATACAAGTGCAAAAGTGGTTTTCTGCACCAACACAAGTGCGAAAAGTGGTTTTTCAACACTAACTCAAGTGCGAAAAGTGGTTTTTCAACACTAACACAAGTGCGAAAAGTGTTTTTTCCACACTAATACAAGTGCAAAAGTGGTTTCCTGCACCAACACAAGTGCGAAAAGTGGTTTTTCAACACTAACACAAGTGCGAAAAGTGGTTTTTCAACACCAACACAAGTGCGAAAAGTGGTTTTTCAACACTAACACAAGTGCGAAAAGTGTTTTTTCCACACTAATACAAGTGCAAAAGTGGTTTCCTGCACCAACACAAGTGCGAAAAGTGGTTTTTCAACACTAACACAAGTGCGAAAAGTGGTTTTTCAACACTAACACAAGTGCGAAAAGTGTTTTTTCCACACTAATACAAGTGCAAAAGTGGTTTCCTGCACCAACACAAGTGCGAAAAGTGGTTTTTCAACACTAACTCAAGTGCGAAAAGTGGTTTTTCAACACTAACACAAGTGCGAAAAGTGGTTTTTCAACACTAACACAAGTGCGGAAAGTGTTTTTTCCACACTAATACAAGTGCAAAAGTGGTTTCCTGCACCAACACAAGTGCAAAAGTGGTTTCCTGCACCAACACAAGTGCGAAAAGTGGTTTTTCAACACTAACACAAGTGCGAAAAGTGGTTTTTCAACACTAACACAAGTGCGAAAAGTGGTTTTTCAACACTAACACAAGTGCGAAAAGTGTTTTTTCCACACTAATACAAGTGCAAAAGTGGTTTCCTGCACCAACACAAGTGCGAAAAGTGATTTTTCAACACTAACACAAGTGCAAAAAGTGGTTTTTCAACACTAACACAAGTGCAAAAAGTGTTTTTTCCACACTAATACAAGTGCAAAAGTGGTTTCCTGCACCAACACAAGTGCGAAAAGTGGTTTTTCAACACTAACACAAGTGCGAAAAGTGTTTTTTCCACAATAATACAAGTGCAAAAGTGGTTTCCTGCACCAACACAAGTGCGAAAAGTGGTTTTTCAACACTAACACAAGTGCGAAAAGTGGTTTTTCAACACTAACACAAGTGCGAAAAGTGTTTTTTCCACACTAATACAAGTGCAAAAGTGGTTTCCTGCACCAACACAAGTGCGAAAAGTGGTTTTTCAACACTAGCACAAGTGCGAAAAGTGTTTTTTCCACACTAATACAAGTGCAAAAGTGGTTTCCTGCACCAACACAAGTGCGAAAAGTGGTTTTTCAACACTAACACAAGTGCGAAAAGTGGTTTTTCAACACTAACACAAGTGCGAAAAGTGGTTTTTCAACACTAACACAAGTGCGAAAAGTGTTTTTTCCACACTAATACAAGTGCAAAAGTGGTTTCCTGCACCAACACAAGTGCGAAAAGTGATTTTTCAACACTAACACAAGTGCAAAAAGTGGTTTTTCAACACTAACACAAGTGCCAAAAGTGGTTTTTCAACACTATCACAAGTGCAAAAAGTGTTTTTTCCACACTAATACAAGTGCAAATGTGGTTTCCTGCACCAACACAAGTGCGAAAAGTGGTTTTTCAACACTAACACAAGTGCAAAAAGTGGTTTTTCAACACTAACACAAGTGCGAAAAGTGGTTTTTCAACACTAACACAAGTGCGAAAAGTGTTTTTTCCACACTAATACAACTGCAAAAGTGGTTTCCTGCACCAACACAAGTGCGAAAAGTGGTTTTTCAACACTAACACAAGTGCGAAAAGTGGTTTTTCAACACTAACACAAGTGCGAAAAGTGTTTTTTCAACACTAACACAAGTGCGAAAAGTGGTTTTTCAACACTAACACAAGTGCAAAAAGTGGTTTTTCAACACCAACACAAGTTCGAAAAGTGTTTTTTCCACACTAATACAAGTGCAAAAGTGGTTTCCTGCACCAACACAAGTGTGAAAAGTGGTTTTTCAACACTAACACAAGTGCGAAAAGTGGTTTTTCAACACTAACACAAGTGCAAAAAGTGGTTTTTCAAAACTAACACAAGTGCGAAAAGTGGTTTTTCAACACCAACACAAGTTCGAAAAGTGTTTTTTCCACACTAATACAAGTGCAAAAGTGGTTTCCTGCACCAACACAAGTGTGAAAAGTGGTTTTTCAACACTAACACAAGTGCGAAAAGTGGTTTTTCAACACTAACACAAGTGCGAAAAGTGGTTTTTCAACACTAACACAAGTGCGAAAAGTGGTTTTTCAACACTATCACAAGTGCAAAAAGTGGTTTTTCAACACTAACACAAGTGCGAAAAGTGGTTTTTCAACACTAACACAAGTGCGAAAAGTGTTTTTTCCACACTAATACAAGTGCAAAAGTGGTTTCCTGCACCAACACAAGTGCGAAAAGTGGTTTTTCAACACTAACACAAGTGCGAAAAGTGGTTTTTCAACATTAACACAAGTGCGAAAAGTGGTTTTTCAACATTAACACAAGTGCGAAAAGTGGTTTTTCAACACTATCACAAGTGCAAAAAGTGGTTTTTCAACACTAACACAAGTGCGAAAAGTGGTTTTTCAACATTAACACAAGTGCGAAAAGTGGTTTTTCAACACTAACACAAGTGCGAAAAGTGTTTTTTCCACACTAATACAAGTGCAAAAGTGGTTTCCTGCACCAACACAAGTGCGAAATGTGCTTTTTCAACACTAACACAAGTGCGAAAAGTGGTTTTTCAACACTAGCACAAGTGCGAAAAGTGGTTTTTCAACACTAACACAAGTGCGAAAAGTGTTTTTTCCACACTAATACAAGTGCAAAAGTGGTTTCCTGCACCAACACAAGTGCGAAAAGTGGTTTTTCAACACTAACTCAAGTGCGAAAAGTGGTTTTTCAACACTAACACAAGTGCGAAAGTGGTTTTTCAACACTAACACAAGTGCGAAAAGTGTTTTTTCCACACTAATACAAGTGCAAAAGTGGTTTCCTGCACCAACACAAGTGCGAAAAGTGGTTTTTCAACACTAACACAAGTGCGAAAAGTGGTTTTTCAACACTAACACAAGTGCGAAAAGTGGTTTTGCAACACTATCACAAGTGCAAAAAGTGTTTTTTCCACACTAATACAAGTGCAAAAGTGGTTTCCTGCACCAACACAAGTGCGAAAAGTGGTTTTTCAACACTAACACAAGTGCGAAAAGTGTTTTTTCAACACTAACACAAGTGCGAAAAGTGGTTTTTCAACACCAACACAAGTTCGAAAAGTGTTTTTTCCACACTAATACAAGTGCAAAAGTGGTTTCCTGCACCAACACAAGTGTGAAAAGTGGTTTTTCAACACTAACACAAGTGCGAAAAGTGGTTTTTCAACACTAACACAAGTGCGAAAAGTGTTTTTTCCACACTAATACAAGTGCAAAAGTGGTTTCCTGCACCAACACAAGTGCGAAATGTGCTTTTTCAACACTAACACAAGTGCGAAAAGTGGTTTTTCAACACTAACACAAGTGCGAAAAGTGGTTTTTCAACACCAACACAAGTGCGAAAAGTGTTTTTTCCACACTAATACAAGTGCAAAAGTGGTTTCCTGCACCAACACAAGTGCGAAAAGTGGTTTTTCAACACTAACTCAAGTGCGAAAAGTGGTTTTTCAACACTAACACAAGTGCGAAAAGTGGTTTTTCAACACTAACACAAGTGCGAAAAGTGTTTTTTCAACACTAACACAAGTGCGAAAAGTGGTTTTTCAACACCAACACAAGTTCGAAAAGTGTTTTTTCCACACTAATACAAGTGCAAAAGTGGTTTCCTGCACCAACACAAGTGTGAAAAGTGGTTTTTCAACACCAACACAAGTTCGAAAAGTGTTTTTTCCACACTAATACAAGTGCAAAAGTGGTTTCCTGCACCAACACAAGTGTGAAAAGTGGTTTTTCAACACTAACACAAGTGCGAAAAGTGGTTTTTCAACACTAACACAAGTGCGAAAAGTGGTTTTTCAACACTAACACAAGTGCGAAAAGTGGTTTTTCAACACTATCACAAGTGCAAAAAGTGGTTTTTCAACACTAACACAAGTGCGAAAAGTGGTTTTTCAACACTAACACAAGTGCGAAAAGTGTTTTTTCCACACTAATACAAGTGCAAAAGTGGTTTCCTGCACCAACACAAGTGCGAAAAGTGGTTTTTCAACACTAACACAAGTGCGAAAAGTGGTTTTTCAACATTAACACAAGTGCGAAAAGTGGTTTTTCAACACTAACACAAGTGCGAAAAGTGGTTTTTCAACACTATCACAAGTGCAAAAAGTGGTTTTTCAACACTAACACAAGTGAGAAAAGTGGTTTTTCAACATTAACACAAGTGCGAAAAGTGGTTTTTCAACACTAACACAAGTGCGAAAAGTGTTTTTTCCACACTAATACAAGTGCAAAAGTGGTTTCCTGCACCAACACAAGTGCGAAATGTGGTTTTTCAACACTAACACAAGTGCGAAAAGTGGTTTTTCAACACTAACACAAGTGCGAAAAGTGGTTTTTCAACACTAACACAAGTGCGAAAAGTGTTTTTTCCACACTAATACAAGTGCAAAAGTGGTTTCCTGCACCAACACAAGTGCGAAAAGTGGTTTTTCAACACTAACTCAAGTGCGAAAAGTGGTTTTTCAACACTAACACAAGTGCGAAAAGTGGTTTTTCAACACTAACACAAGTGCGGAAAGTGTTTTTCCACACTAATACAAGTGCAAAAGTGGTTTCCTGCACCAACACACGTGCGAAAAGTGGTTTTTCAACACTAACACAAGTGCGAAAAGTGGTTTTTCAACACTAACACAAGTGCGAAAAGTGGTTTTTCAACACTAACACAAGTGCGAAAAGTGTTTTTTCCACACTAATACAAGTGCAAAAGTGGTTTCCTGCACCAACACAAGTGCGAAAAGTGATTTTTCAACACTAACACAAGTGCAAAAAGTGGTTTTTCAACACTAACACAAGTGCAAAAAGTGTTTTTTCCACACTAATACAAGTGCAAAAGTGGTTTCCTGCACCAACACAAGTGCGAAAAGTGGTTTTTCAACACTAACACAAGTGCGAAAAGTGTTTTTTCCACACTAATACAAGTGCAAAAGTGGTTTCCTGCACCAACACAAGTGCGAAAAGTGGTTTTTCAACACTAACACAAGTGCGAAAAGTGGTTTTTCAACACTAACACAAGTGCGAAAAGTGTTTTTTCCACACTAATACAAGTGCAAAAGTGGTTTCCTGCACCAACACAAGTGCGAAAAGTGGTTTTTCAACACTAACACAAGTGCGAAAAGTGTTTTTTCCACACTAATACAAGTGCAAAAGTGGTTTCCTGCACCAACACAAGTGCGAAAAGTGGTTTTTCAACACTAACACAAGTGCGAAAAGTGGTTTTTCAACACTAACACAAGTGCGAAAAGTGGTTTTTCAACACTAACACAAGTGCGAAAAGTGTTTTTTCCACACTAATACAAGTGCAAAAGTGGTTTCCTGCACCAACACAAGTGCGAAAAGTGATTTTTCAACACTAACACAAGTGCAAAAAGTGGTTTTTCAACACTAACACAAGTGCCAAAAGTGGTTTTTCAACACTATCACAAGTGCAAAAAGTGTTTTTTCCACACTAATACAAGTGCAAATGTGGTTTCCTGCACCAACACAAGTGCGAAAAGTGGTTTTTCAACACTAACACAAGTGCAAAAAGTGGTTTTTCAACACTAACACAAGTGCGAAAAGTGGTTTTTCAACACTAACACAAGTGCGAAAAGTGTTTTTTCCACACTAATACAACTGCAAAAGTGGTTTCCTGCACCAACACAAGTGCGAAAAGTGGTTTTTCAACACTAACACAAGTGCGAAAAGTGGTTTTTCAACACTAACACAAGTGCGAAAAGTGTTTTTTCAACACTAACACAAGTGCGAAAAGTGGTTTTTCAACACTAACACAAGTGCAAAAAGTGGTTTTTCAACACCAACACAAGTTCGAAAAGTGTTTTTTCCACACTAATACAAGTGCAAAAGTGGTTTCCTGCACCAACACAAGTGTGAAAAGTGGTTTTTCAACACTAACACAAGTGCGAAAAGTGGTTTTTCAACACTAACACAAGTGCAAAAAGTGGTTTTTCAACACTAACACAAGTGCGAAAAGTGGTTTTTCAACACCAACACAAGTTCGAAAAGTGTTTTTTCCACACTAATACAAGTGCAAAAGTGGTTTCCTGCACCAACACAAGTGTGAAAAGTGGTTTTTCAACACTAACACAAGTGCGAAAAGTGGTTTTTCAACACTAACACAAGTGCGAAAAGTGGTTTTTCAACACTAACACAAGTGCGAAAAGTGGTTTTTCAACACTATCACAAGTGCAAAAAGTGGTTTTTCAACACTAACACAAGTGCGAAAAGTGGTTTTTCAACACTAACACAAGTGCGAAAAGTGTTTTTTCCACACTAATACAAGTGCAAAAGTGGTTTCCTGCACCAACACAAGTGCGAAAAGTGGTTTTTCAACACTAACACAAGTGCGAAAAGTGGTTTTTCAACATTAACACAAGTGCGAAAAGTGGTTTTTCAACATTAACACAAGTGCGAAAAGTGGTTTTTCAACACTATCACAAGTGCAAAAAGTGGTTTTTCAACACTAACACAAGTGCGAAAAGTGGTTTTTCAACATTAACACAAGTGCGAAAAGTGGTTTTTCAACACTAACACAAGTGCGAAAAGTGTTTTTTCCACACTAATACAAGTGCAAAAGTGGTTTACTGCACCAACACAAGTGCGAAATGTGCTTTTTCAACACTAACACAAGTGCGAAAAGTGGTTTTTCAACACTAACACAAGTGCGAAAAGTGGTTTTTCAACACTAACACAAGTGCGAAAAGTGTTTTTTCCACACTAATACAAGTGCAAAAGTGGTTTCCTGCACCAACACAAGTGCGAAAAGTGGTTTTTCAACACTAACTCAAGTGCGAAAAGTGGTTTTTCAACACTAACACAAGTGCGAAAAGTGGTTTTTCAACACTAACACAAGTGCGAAAAGTGTTTTTTCCACACTAATACAAGTGCAAAAGTGGTTTCCTGCACCAACACAAGTGCGAAAAGTGGTTTTTCAACACTAACACAAGTGCGAAAAGTGGTTTTTCAACACTAACACAAGTGCGAAAAGTGGTTTTGCAACACTATCACAAGTGCAAAAAGTGTTTTTTCCACACTAATACAAGTGCAAAAGTGGTTTCCTGCACCAACACAAGTGCGAAAAGTGGTTTTTCAACACTAACACAAGTGCGAAAAGTGTTTTTTCAACACTAACACAAGTGCGAAAAGTGGTTTTTCAACACCAACACAAGTTCGAAAAGTGTTTTTTCCACACTAATACAAGTGCAAAAGTGGTTTCCTGCACCAACACAAGTGTGAAAAGTGGTTTTTCAACACTAACACAAGTGCGAAAAGTGGTTTTTCAACACTAACACAAGTGCGAAAAGTGGTTGTTCAACACTAACACAAGTGCAAAAAGTGGTTTTTCAACACTAACACAAGTGCGAAAAGTGTTTTTTCAACACTAACACAAGTGCAAAAAGTGGTTTTTCAACACCAACACAAGTTCGAAAAGTGTTTTTTCCACACTAATACAAGTGCAAAAGTGGTTTCCTGCACCAACACAAGTGTGAAAAGTGGTTTTTCAACACTAACACAAGTGCGAAAAGTGGTTTTTCAACACTAACACAAGTGCAAAAAGTGGTTTTTCAACACTAACACAAGTGCGAAAAGTGGTTTTTCAACACCAACACAAGTTCGAAAAGTGTTTTTTCCACACTAATACAAGTGCAAAAGTGGTTTCCTGCACCAACACAAGTGTGAAAAGTGGTTTTTCAACACTAACACAAGTGCGAAAAGTGGTTTTTCAACACTAACACAAGTGCGAAAAGTGGTTTTTCAACACTAACACAAGTGCGAAAAGTGGTTTTTCAACACTATCACAAGTGCAAAAAGTGGTTTTTCAACACTAACACAAGTGCGAAAAGTGGTTTTTCAACACTAACACAAGTGCGAAAAGTGTTTTTTCCACACTAATACAAGTGCAAAAGTGGTTTCCTGCACCAACACAAGTGCGAAAAGTGGTTTTTCAACACTAACACAAGTGCGAAAAGTGGTTTTTCAACATTAACACAAGTGCGAAAAGTGGTTTTTCAACATTAACACAAGTGCGAAAAGTGGTTTTTCAACACTATCACAAGTGCAAAAAGTGGTTTTTCAACACTAACACAAGTGCGAAAAGTGGTTTTTCAACATTAACACAAGTGCGAAAAGTGGTTTTTCAACACTAACACAAGTGCGAAAAGTGTTTTTTCCACACTAATACAAGTGCAAAAGTGGTTTCCTGCACCAACACAAGTGCGAAATGTGCTTTTTCAACACTAACACAAGTGCGAAAAGTGGTTTTTCAACACTAACACAAGTGCGAAAAGTGGTTTTTCAACACTAACACAAGTGCGAAAAGTGTTTTTTCCACACTAATACAAGTGCAAAAGTGGTTTCCTGCACCAACACAAGTGCGAAAAGTGGTTTTTCAACACTAACTCAAGTGCGAAAAGTAGTTTTTCAACACTAACACAAGTGCGAAAAGTGGTTTTTCAACACTAACACAAGTGCGAAAAGTGTTTTTTCCACACTAATACAAGTGCAAAAGTGGTTTCCTGCAGCAACACAAGTGCGAAAAGTGGTTTTTCAACACTAACACAAGTGCGAAAAGTGGTTTTTCAACACTAACACAAGTGCGAAAAGTGGTTTTGCAACACTATCACAAGTGCAAAAAGTGTTTTTTCCACACTAATACAAGTGCAAAAGTGGTTTCCTGCACCAACACAAGTGCGAAAAGTGGTTTTTCAACACGAACACAAGTGCGAAAAGTATTTTTTCAACACTAACACAAGTGCGAAAAGTGGTTTTTCAACACCAGCACAAGTTCGAAAAGTGTTTTTTCCACACTAATACAAGTGCAAAAGTGGTTTCCTGCACCAACACAAGTGTGAAAAGTGGTTTTTCAACACTAACACAAGTGCGAAAAGTGGTTTTTCAACACTAACACAAGTGCGAAAAGTGGTTTTTCAACACTAACACAAGTGCAAAAAGTGGTTTTTCAACACTAACACAAGTGCGAAAAGTGTTTTTTCAACACTAACACAAGTGCAAAAAGTGGTTTTTCAACACCAACACAAGTTCGAAAAGTGTTTTTTCCACACTAATACAAGTGCAAAAGTGGTTTCCTGCACCAACACAAGTGTGAAAAGTGGTTTTTCAACACTAACACAAGTGCGAAAAGTGGTTTTTCAACACTAACACAAGTGCAAAAAGTGGTTTTTCAACACTAACACAAGTGCGAAAAGTGGTTTTTCAACACCAACACAAGTTCGAAAAGTGTTTTTTCCACACTAATACAAGTGCAAAAGTGGTTTCCTGCACCAACACAAGTGCAAAAGTGGTTTCCTGCACCAACACAAGTGCGAAAAGTGGTTTTTCAACACTAACACAAGTGCGAAAAGTGGTTTTTCAACACTAACACAAGTGCGAAAAGTGGTTTTTCAACACTAACACAAGTGCGAAAAGTGTTTTTTCCACACTAATACAAGTGCAAAAGTGGTTTCCTGCACCAACACAAGTGCGAAAAGTGATTTTTCAACACTAACACAAGTGCAAAAAGTGGTTTTTCAACACTAACACAAGTGCAAAAAGTGTTTTTTCCACACTAATACAAGTGCAAAAGTGGTTTCCTGCACCAACACAAGTGCGAAAAGTGGTTTTTCAACACTAACACAAGTGCGAAAAGTGTTTTTTCCACAATAATACAAGTGCAAAAGTGGTTTCCTGCACCAACACAAGTGCGAAAAGTGGTTTTTCAACACTAACACAAGTGCGAAAAGTGGTTTTTCAACACTAACACAAGTGCGAAAAGTGTTTTTTCCACACTAATACAAGTGCAAAAGTGGTTTCCTGCACCAACACAAGTGCGAAAAGTGGTTTTTCAACACTAGCACAAGTGCGAAAAGTGTTTTTTCCACACTAATACAAGTGCAAAAGTGGTTTCCTGCACCAACACAAGTGCGAAAAGTGGTTTTTCAACACTAACACAAGTGCGAAAAGTGGTTTTTCAACACTAACACAAGTGCGAAAAGTGGTTTTTCAACACTAACACAAGTGCGAAAAGTGTTTTTTCCACACTAATACAAGTGCAAAAGTGGTTTCCTGCACCAACACAAGTGCGAAAAGTGATTTTTCAACACTAACACAAGTGCAAAAAGTGGTTTTTCAACACTAACACAAGTGCCAAAAGTGGTTTTTCAACACTATCACAAGTGCAAAAAGTGTTTTTTCCACACTAATACAAGTGCAAATGTGGTTTCCTGCACCAACACAAGTGCGAAAAGTGGTTTTTCAACACTAACACAAGTGCAAAAAGTGGTTTTTCAACACTAACACAAGTGCGAAAAGTGGTTTTTCAACACTAACACAAGTGCGAAAAGTGTTTTTTCCACACTAATACAACTGCAAAAGTGGTTTCCTGCACCAACACAAGTGCGAAAAGTGGTTTTTCAACACTAACACAAGTGCGAAAAGTGGTTTTTCAACACTAACACAAGTGCGAAAAGTGTTTTTTCAACACTAACACAAGTGCGAAAAGTGGTTTTTCAACACTAACACAAGTGCAAAAAGTAGTTTTTCAACACCAACACAAGTTCGAAAAGTGTTTTTTCCACACTAATACAAGTGCAAAAGTGGTTTCCTGCACCAACACAAGTGTGAAAAGTGGTTTTTCAACACTAACACAAGTGCGAAAAGTGGTTTTTCAACACTAACACAAGTGCAAAAAGTGGTTTTTCAACACTAACACAAGTGCGAAAAGTGGTTTTTCAACACCAACACAAGTTCGAAAAGTGTTTTTTCCACACTAATACAAGTGCAAAAGTGGTTTCCTGCACCAACACAAGTGTGAAAAGTGGTTTTTCAACACTAACACAAGTGCGAAAAGTGGTTTTTCAACACTAACACAAGTGCGAAAAGTGGTTTTTCAACACTAACACAAGTGCGAAAAGTGGTTTTTCAACACTATCACAAGTGCAAAAAGTGGTTTTTCAACACTAACACAAGTGCGAAAAGTGGTTTTTCAACACTAACACAAGTGCGAAAAGTGTTTTTTCCACACTAATACAAGTGCAAAAGTGGTTTCCTGCACCAACACAAGTGCGAAAAGTGGTTTTTCAACACTAACACAAGTGCGAAAAGTGGTTTTTCAACATTAACACAAGTGCGAAAAGTGGTTTTTCAACATTAACACAAGTGCGAAAAGTGGTTTTTCAACACTATCACAAGTGCAAAAAGTGGTTTTTCAACACTAACACAAGTGCGAAAAGTGGTTTTTCAACATTAACACAAGTGCGAAAAGTGGTTTTTCAACACTAACACAAGTGCGAAAAGTGTTTTTTCCACACTAATACAAGTGCAAAAGTGGTTTCCTGCACCAACACAAGTGCGAAATGTGCTTTTTCAACACTAATACAAGTGCAAAAGTGGTTTCCTGCACCAACACAAGTGCGAAAAGTGGTTTTTCAACACTAACACAAGTGCGAAAAGTGGTTTTTCAACACTAACACAAGTGCGAAAAGTGGTTTTGCAACACTATCACAAGTGCAAAAAGTGTTTTTTCCACACTAATACAAGTGCAAAAGTGGTTTCCTGCACCAACACAAGTGCGAAAAGTGGTTTTTCAACACTAACACAAGTGCGAAAAGTGTTTTTTCAACACTAACACAAGTGCGAAAAGTGGTTTTTCAACACCAACACAAGTTCGAAAAGTGTTTTTTCCACACTAATACAAGTGCAAAAGTGGTTTCCTGCACCAACACAAGTGTGAAAAGTGGTTTTTCAACACTAACACAAGTGCGAAAAGTGGTTTTTCAACACTAACACAAGTGCGAAAAGTGGTTGTTCAACACTAACACAAGTGCAAAAAGTGGTTTTTCAACACTAACACAAGTGCGAAAAGTGTTTTTTCAACACTAACACAAGTGCAAAAAGTGGTTTTTCAACACCAACACAAGTTCGAAAAGTGTTTTTTCCACACTAATACAAGTGCAAAAGTGGTTTCCTGCACCAACACAAGTGTGAAAAGTGGTTTTTCAACACTAACACAAGTGCGAAAAGTGGTTTTTCAACACTAACACAAGTGCAAAAAGTGGTTTTTCAACACTAACACAAGTGCGAAAAGTGGTTTTTCAACACCAACACAAGTTCGAAAAGTGTTTTTTCCACACTAATACAAGTGCAAAAGTGGTTTCCTGCACCAACACAAGTGTGAAAAGTGGTTTTTCAACACTAACACAAGTGCGAAAAGTGGTTTTTCAACACTAACACAAGTGCGAAAAGTGGTTTTTCAACACTAACACAAGTGCGAAAAGTGGTTTTTCAACACTATCACAAGTGCAAAAAGTGGTTTTTCAACACTAACACAAGTGCGAAAAGTGGTTTTTCAACACTAACACAAGTGCGAAAAGTGTTTTTTCCACACTAATACAAGTGCAAAAGTGGTTTCCTGCACCAACACAAGTGCGAAAAGTGGTTTTTCAACACTAACACAAGTGCGAAAAGTGGTTTTTCAACATTAACACAAGTGCGAAAAGTGGTTTTTCAACATTAACACAAGTGCGAAAAGTGGTTTTTCAACACTATCACAAGTGCAAAAAGTGGTTTTTCAACACTAACACAAGTGCGAAAAGTGGTTTTTCAACATTAACACAAGTGCGAAAAGTGGTTTTTCAACACTAACACAAGTGCGAAAAGTGTTTTTTCCACACTAATACAAGTGCAAAAGTGGTTTCCTGCACCAACACAAGTGCGAAATGTGCTTTTTCAACACTAACACAAGTGCGAAAAGTGGTTTTTCAACACTAACACAAGTGCGAAAAGTGGTTTTTCAACACTAACACAAGTGCGAAAAGTGTTTTTTCCACACTAATACAAGTGCAAAAGTGGTTTCCTGCACCAACACAAGTGCGAAAAGTGGTTTTTCAACACTAACTCAAGTGCGAAAAGTAGTTTTTCAACACTAACACAAGTGCGAAAAGTGGTTTTTCAACACTAACACAAGTGCGAAAAGTGTTTTTTCCACACTAATACAAGTGCAAAAGTGGTTTCCTGCAGCAACACAAGTGCGAAAAGTGGTTTTTCAACACTAACACAAGTGCGAAAAGTGGTTTTTCAACACTAACACAAGTGCGAAAAGTGGTTTTGCAACACTATCACAAGTGCAAAAAGTGTTTTTTCCACACTAATACAAGTGCAAAAGTGGTTTCCTGCACCAACACAAGTGCGAAAAGTGGTTTTTCAACACGAACACAAGTGCGAAAAGTATTTTTTCAACACTAACACAAGTGCGAAAAGTGGTTTTTCAACACCAGCACAAGTTCGAAAAGTGTTTTTTCCACACTAATACAAGTGCAAAAGTGGTTTCCTGCACCAACACAAGTGTGAAAAGTGGTTTTTCAACACTAACACAAGTGCGAAAAGTGGTTTTTCAACACTAACACAAGTGCGAAAAGTGGTTTTTCAACACTAACACAAGTGCAAAAAGTGGTTTTTCAACACTAACACAAGTGCGAAAAGTGTTTTTTCAACACTAACACAAGTGCAAAAAGTGGTTTTTCAACACCAACACAAGTTCGAAAAGTGTTTTTTCCACACTAATACAAGTGCAAAAGTGGTTTCCTGCACCAACACAAGTGTGAAAAGTGGTTTTTCAACACTAACACAAGTGCGAAAAGTGGTTTTTCAACACTAACACAAGTGCAAAAAGTGGTTTTTCAACACTAACACAAGTGCGAAAAGTGGTTTTTCAACACCAACACAAGTTCGAAAAGTGTTTTTTCCACACTAATACAAGTGCAAAAGTGGTTTCCTGCACCAACACAAGTGCAAAAGTGGTTTCCTGCACCAACACAAGTGCGAAAAGTGGTTTTTCAACACTAACACAAGTGCGAAAAGTGGTTTTTCAACACTAACACAAGTGCGAAAAGTGGTTTTTCAACACTAACACAAGTGCGAAAAGTGTTTTTTCCACACTAATACAAGTGCAAAAGTGGTTTCCTGCACCAACACAAGTGCGAAAAGTGATTTTTCAACACTAACACAAGTGCAAAAAGTGGTTTTTCAACACTAACACAAGTGCAAAAAGTGTTTTTTCCACACTAATACAAGTGCAAAAGTGGTTTCCTGCACCAACACAAGTGCGAAAAGTGGTTTTTCAACACTAACACAAGTGCGAAAAGTGTTTTTTCCACAATAATACAAGTGCAAAAGTGGTTTCCTGCACCAACACAAGTGCGAAAAGTGGTTTTTCAACACTAACACAAGTGCGAAAAGTGGTTTTTCAACACTAACACAAGTGCGAAAAGTGTTTTTTCCACACTAATACAAGTGCAAAAGTGGTTTCCTGCACCAACACAAGTGCGAAAAGTGGTTTTTCAACACTAGCACAAGTGCGAAAAGTGTTTTTTCCACACTAATACAAGTGCAAAAGTGGTTTCCTGCACCAACACAAGTGCGAAAAGTGGTTTTTCAACACTAACACAAGTGCGAAAAGTGGTTTTTCAACACTAACACAAGTGCGAAAAGTGGTTTTTCAACACTAACACAAGTGCGAAAAGTGTTTTTTCCACACTAATACAAGTGCAAAAGTGGTTTCCTGCACCAACACAAGTGCGAAAAGTGATTTTTCAACACTAACACAAGTGCAAAAAGTGGTTTTTCAACACTAACACAAGTGCCAAAAGTGGTTTTTCAACACTATCACAAGTGCAAAAAGTGTTTTTTCCACACTAATACAAGTGCAAATGTGGTTTCCTGCACCAACACAAGTGCGAAAAGTGGTTTTTCAACACTAACACAAGTGCAAAAAGTGGTTTTTCAACACTAACACAAGTGCGAAAAGTGGTTTTTCAACACTAACACAAGTGCGAAAAGTGTTTTTTCCACACTAATACAACTGCAAAAGTGGTTTCCTGCACCAACACAAGTGCGAAAAGTGGTTTTTCAACACTAACACAAGTGCGAAAAGTGGTTTTTCAACACTAACACAAGTGCGAAAAGTGTTTTTTCAACACTAACACAAGTGTGAAAAGTGGTTTTTCAACACTAACACAAGTGCAAAAAGTAGTTTTTCAACACCAACACAAGTTCGAAAAGTGTTTTTTCCACACTAATACAAGTGCAAAAGTGGTTTCCTGCACCAACACAAGTGTGAAAAGTGGTTTTTCAACACTAACACAAGTGCGAAAAGTGGTTTTTCAACACTAACACAAGTGCAAAAAGTGGTTTTTCAACACTAACACAAGTGCGAAAAGTGGTTTTTCAACACCAACACAAGTTCGAAAAGTGTTTTTTCCACACTAATACAAGTGCAAAAGTGGTTTCCTGCACCAACACAAGTGTGAAAAGTGGTTTTTCAACACTAACACAAGTGCGAAAAGTGGTTTTTCAACACTAACACAAGTGCGAAAAGTGGTTTTTCAACACTAACACAAGTGCGAAAAGTGGTTTTTCAACACTATCACAAGTGCAAAAAGTGGTTTTTCAACACTAACACAAGTGCGAAAAGTGGTTTTTCAACACTAACACAAGTGCGAAAAGTGTTTTTTCCACACTAATACAAGTGCAAAAGTGGTTTCCTGCACCAACACAAGTGCGAAAAGTGGTTTTTCAACACTAACACAAGTGCGAAAAGTGGTTTTTCAACATTAACACAAGTGCGAAAAGTGGTTTTTCAACATTAACACAAGTGCGAAAAGTGGTTTTTCAACACTATCACAAGTGCAAAAAGTGGTTTTTCAACACTAACACAAGTGCGAAAAGTGGTTTTTCAACATTAACACAAGTGCGAAAAGTGGTTTTTCAACACTAACACAAGTGCGAAAAGTGTTTTTTCCACACTAATACAAGTGCAAAAGTGGTTTCCTGCACCAACACAAGTGCGAAATGTGCTTTTTCAACACTAACACAAGTGCGAAAAGTGGTTTTTCAACACTAGCACAAGTGCGAAAAGTGGTTTTTCAACACTAACACAAGTGCGAAAAGTGTTTTTTCCACACTAATACAAGTGCAAAAGTGGTTTCCTGCACCAACACAAGTGCGAAAAGTGGTTTTTCAACACTAACTCAAGTGCGAAAAGTGGTTTTTCAACACTAACACAAGTGCGAAAGTGGTTTTTCAACACTAACACAAGTGCGAAAAGTGTTTTTTCCACACTAATACAAGTGCAAAAGTGGTTTCCTGCACCAACACAAGTGCGAAAAGTGGTTTTTCAACACTAACACAAGTGCGAAAAGTGGTTTTTCAACACTAACACAAGTGCGAAAAGTGGTTTTGCAACACTATCACAAGTGCAAAAAGTGTTTTTTCCACACTAATACAAGTGCAAAAGTGGTTTCCTGCACCAACACAAGTGCGAAAAGTGGTTTTTCAACACTAACACAAGTGCGAAAAGTGTTTTTTCAACACTAACACAAGTGCGAAAAGTGGTTTTTCAACACCAACACAAGTTCGAAAAGTGTTTTTTCCACACTAATACAAGTGCAAAAGTGGTTTCCTGCACCAACACAAGTGTGAAAAGTGGTTTTTCAACACTAACACAAGTGCGAAAAGTGGTTTTTCAACACTAACACAAGTGCGAAAAGTGTTTTTTCCACACTAATACAGGTGCAAAAGTGGTTTCCTGCACCAACACAAGTGCGAAATGTGCTTTTTCAACACTAACACAAGTGCGAAAAGTGGTTTTTCAACACTAACACAAGTGCGAAAAGTGGTTTTTCAACACCAACACAAGTGCGAAAAGTGTTTTTTCCACACTAATACAAGTGCAAAAGTGGTTTCCTGCACCAACACAAGTGCGAAAAGTGGTTTTTCAACACTAACTCAAGTGCGAAAAGTGGTTTTTCAACACTAACACAAGTGCGAAAAGTGGTTTTTCAACACTAACACAAGTGCGAAAAGTGTTTTTTCAACACTAACACAAGTGCGAAAAGTGGTTTTTCAACACCAACACAAGTTCGAAAAGTGTTTTTTCCACACTAATACAAGTGCAAAAGTGGTTTCCTGCACCAACACAAGTGTGAAAAGTGGTTTTTCAACACCAACACAAGTTCGAAAATTGTTTTTTCCACACTAATACAAGTGCAAAAGTGGTTTCCTGCACCAACACAAGTGCGAAAAGTGGTTTTTCAACACTAACACAAGTGCGAAAAGTGGTTTTTCAACACTAACACAAGTGCGAAAAGTGGTTTTTCAACACTATCACAAGTGCAAAAAGTGGTTTTTCAACACTAACACAAGTGCGAAAAGTGGTTTTTCAACACTAACACAAGTGCGAAAAGTGTTTTTTCCACACTAATACAAGTGCAAAAGTGGTTTCCTGCACCAACACAAGTGCGAAAAGTGGTTTTTCAACACTAACACAAGTGCGAAAAGTGGTTTTTCAACATTAACACAAGTGCGAAAAGTGGTTTTTCAACATTAACACAAGTGCGAAAAGTGGTTTTTCAACACTATCACAAGTGCAAAAAGTGGTTTTTCAACACTAACACAAGTGAGAAAAGTGGTTTTTCAACATTAACACAAGTGCGAAAAGTGGTTTTTCAACACTAACACAAGTGCGAAAAGTGTTTTTTCCACACTAATACAAGTGCAAAAGTGGTTTCCTGCACCAACACAAGTGCGAAATGTGGTTTTTCAACACTAACACAAGTGCGAAAAGTGGTTTTTCAACACTAACACAAGTGCGAAAAGTGGTTTTTCAACACTAACACAAGTGCGAAAAGTGTTTTTTCCACACTAATACAAGTGCAAAAGTGGTTTCCTGCACCAACACAAGTGCGAAAAGTGGTTTTTCAACACTAACTCAAGTGCGAAAAGTGGTTTTTCAACACTAACACAAGTGCGAAAAGTGGTTTTTCAACACTAACACAAGTGCGGAAAGTGTTTTTCCACACTAATACAAGTGCAAAAGTGGTTTCCTGCACCAACACAAGTGCGAAAAGTGGTTTTTCAACACTAACACAAGTGCGAAAAGTGGTTTTTCAACACTAACACAAGTGCGAAAAGTGGTTTTTCAACACTAACACAAGTGCGAAAAGTGTTTTTTCCACACTAATACAAGTGCAAAAGTGGTTTCCTGCACCAACACAAGTGCGAAAAGTGATTTTTCAACACTAACACAAGTGCAAAAAGTGGTTTTTCAACACTAACACAAGTGCGAAAAGTGTTTTTTCAACACTAACACAAGTGCAAAAAGTGGTTTTTCAACACCAACACAAGTTCGAAAAGTGTTTTTTCCACACTAATACAAGTGCAAAAGTGGTTTCCTGCACCAACACAAGTGTGAAAAGTGGTTTTTCAACACTAACACAAGTGCGAAAAGTGGTTTTTCAACACTAACACAAGTGCAAAAAGTGGTTTTTCAACACTAACACAAGTGCGAAAAGTGGTTTTTCAACACCAACACAAGTTCGAAAAGTGTTTTTTCCACACTAATACAAGTGCAAAAGTGGTTTCCTGCACCAACACAAGTGCAAAAGTGGTTTCCTGCACCAACACAAGTGCGAAAAGTGGTTTTTCAACACTAACACAAGTGCGAAAAGTGGTTTTTCAACACTAACACAAGTGCGAAAAGTGGTTTTTCAACACTAACACAAGTGCGAAAAGTGTTTTTTCCACACTAATACAAGTGCAAAAGTGGTTTCCTGCACCAACACAAGTGCGAAAAGTGATTTTTCAACACTAACACAAGTGCAAAAAGTGGTTTTTCAACACTAACACAAGTGCAAAAAGTGTTTTTTCCACACTAATACAAGTGCAAAAGTGGTTTCCTGCACCAACACAAGTGCGAAAAGTGGTTTTTCAACACTAACACAAGTGCGAAAAGTGTTTTTTCCACAATAATACAAGTGCAAAAGTGGTTTCCTGCACCAACACAAGTGCGAAAAGTGGTTTTTCAACACTAACACAAGTGCGAAAAGTGGTTTTTCAACACTAACACAAGTGCGAAAAGTGTTTTTTCCACACTAATACAAGTGCAAAAGTGGTTTCCTGCACCAACACAAGTGCGAAAAGTGGTTTTTCAACACTAGCACAAGTGCGAAAAGTGTTTTTTCCACACTAATACAAGTGCAAAAGTGGTTTCCTGCACCAACACAAGTGCGAAAAGTGGTTTTTCAACACTAACACAAGTGCGAAAAGTGGTTTTTCAACACTAACACAAGTGCGAAAAGTGGTTTTTCAACACTAACACAAGTGCGAAAAGTGTTTTTTCCACACTAATACAAGTGCAAAAGTGGTTTCCTGCACCAACACAAGTGCGAAAAGTGATTTTTCAACACTAACACAAGTGCGAAAAGTGGTTTTTCAACACTAACACAAGTGCAAAAAGTGGTTTTTCAACACTAACACAAGTGCGAAAAGTGGTTTTTCAACACCAACACAAGTTCGAAAAGTGTTTTTTCCACACTAATACAAGTGCAAAAGTGGTTTCCTGCACCAACACAAGTGTGAAAAGTGGTTTTTCAACACTAACACAAGTGCGAAAAGTGGTTTTTCAACACTAACACAAGTGCGAAAAGTGGTTTTTCAACACTAACACAAGTGCGAAAAGTGGTTTTTCAACACTATCACAAGTGCAAAAAGTGGTTTTTCAACACTAACACAAGTGCGAAAAGTGGTTTTTCAACACTAACACAAGTGCGAAAAGTGTTTTTTCCACACTAATACAAGTGCAAAAGTGGTTTCCTGCACCAACACAAGTGCAAAAAGTGGTTTTTCAACACTAACACAAGTGCGAAAAGTGGTTTTTCAACATTAACACAAGTGCGAAAAGTGGTTTTTCAACATTAACACAAGTGCGAAAAGTGGTTTTTCAACACTATCACAAGTGCAAAAAGTGGTTTTTCAACACTAACACAAGTGCGAAAAGTGGTTTTTCAACATTAACACAAGTGCGAAAAGTGGTTTTTCAACACTAACACAAGTGCGAAAAGTGTTTTTTCCACACTAATACAAGTGCAAAAGTGGTTTCCTGCACCAACACAAGTGCGAAATGTGCTTTTTCAACACTAACACAAGTGCGAAAAGTGGTTTTTCAACACTAGCACAAGTGCGAAAAGTGGTTTTTCAACACTAACACAAGTGCGAAAAGTGTTTTTTCCACACTAATACAAGTGCAAAAGTGGTTTCCTGCACCAACACAAGTGCGAAAAGTGGTTTTTCAACACTAACTCAAGTGCGAAAAGTGGTTTTTCAACACTAACACAAGTGCGAAAGTGGTTTTTCAACACTAACACAAGTGCGAAAAGTGTTTTTTCCACACTAATACAAGTGCAAAAGTGGTTTCCTGCACCAACACAAGTGCGAAAAGTGGTTTTTCAACACTAACACAAGTGCGAAAAGTGGTTTTTCAACACTAACACAAGTGCGAAAAGTGGTTTTGCAACACTATCACAAGTGCAAAAAGTGTTTTTTCCACACTAATACAAGTGCAAAAGTGGTTTCCTGCACCAACACAAGTGCGAAAAGTGGTTTTTCAACACTAACACAAGTGCGAAAAGTGTTTTTTCAACACTAACACAAGTGCGAAAAGTGGTTTTTCAACACCAACACAAGTTCGAAAAGTGTTTTTTCCACACTAATACAAGTGCAAAAGTGGTTTCCTGCACCAACACAAGTGTGAAAAGTGGTTTTTCAACACTAACACAAGTGCGAAAAGTGGTTTTTCAACACTAACACAAGTGCGAAAAGTGTTTTTTCCACACTAATACAAGTGCAAAAGTGGTTTCCTGCACCAACACAAGTGCGAAATGTGCTTTTTCAACACTAACACAAGTGCGAAAAGTGGTTTTTCAACACCAACACAAGTGCGAAAAGTGTTTTTTCCACACTAATACAAGTGCAAAAGTGGTTTCCTGCACCAACACAAGTGCGAAAAGTGGTTTTTCAACACTAACTCAAGTGCGAAAAGTGGTTTTTCAACACTAACACAAGTGCGAAAAGTGGTTTTTCAACACTAACACAAGTGCGAAAAGTGTTTTTTCAACACTAACACAAGTGCGAAAAGTGGTTTTTCAACACCAACACAAGTTCGAAAAGTGTTTTTTCCACACTAATACAAGTGCAAAAGTGGTTTCCTGCACCAACACAAGTGTGAAAAGTGGTTTTTCAACACCAACACAAGTTCGAAAATTGTTTTTTCCACACTAATACAAGTGCAAAAGTGGTTTCCTGCACCAACACAAGTGTGAAAAGTGGTTTTTCAACACTAACACAAGTGCGAAAAGTGGTTTTTCAACACTAACACAAGTGCGAAAAGTGGTTTTTCAACACTAACACAAGTGCGAAAAGTGGTTTTTCAACACTATCACAAGTGCAAAAAGTGGTTTTTCAACACTAACACAAGTGCGAAAAGTGGTTTTTCAACACTAACACAAGTGCGAAAAGTGTTTTTTCCACACTAATACAAGTGCAAAAGTGGTTTCCTGCACCAACACAAGTGCGAAAAGTGGTTTTTCAACACTAACACAAGTGCGAAAAGTGGTTTTTCAACATTAACACAAGTGCGAAAAGTGGTTTTTCAACATTAACACAAGTGCGAAAAGTGGTTTTTCAACACTATCACAAGTGCAAAAAGTGGTTTTTCAACACTAACACAAGTGAGAAAAGTGGTTTTTCAACATTAACACAAGTGCGAAAAGTGGTTTTTCAACACTAACACAAGTGCGAAAAGTGTTTTTTCCACACTAATACAAGTGCAAAAGTGGTTTCCTGCACCAACACAAGTGCGAAATGTGGTTTTTCAACACTAACACAAGTGCGAAAAGTGGTTTTTCAACACTAACACAAGTGCGAAAAGTGGTTTTTCAACACTAACACAAGTGCGAAAAGTGTTTTTTCCACACTAATACAAGTGCAAAAGTGGTTTCCTGCACCAACACAAGTGCGAAAAGTGGTTTTTCAACACTAACTCAAGTGCGAAAAGTGGTTTTTCAACACTAACACAAGTGCGAAAAGTGGTTTTTCAACACTAACACAAGTGCGGAAAGTGTTTTTCCACACTAATACAAGTGCAAAAGTGGTTTCCTGCACCAACACAAGTGCGAAAAGTGGTTTTTCAACACTAACACAAGTGCGAAAAGTGGTTTTTCAACACTAACACAAGTGCGAAAAGTGGTTTTTCAACACTAACACAAGTGCGAAAAGTGTTTTTTCCACACTAATACAAGTGCAAAAGTGGTTTCCTGCACCAACACAAGTGCGAAAAGTGATTTTTCAACACTAACACAAGTGCAAAAAGTGGTTTTTCAACACTAACACAAGTGCGAAAAGTGTTTTTTCAACACTAACACAAGTGCAAAAAGTGGTTTTTCAACACCAACACAAGTTCGAAAAGTGTTTTTTCCACACTAATACAAGTGCAAAAGTGGTTTCCTGCACCAACACAAGTGTGAAAAGTGGTTTTTCAACACTAACACAAGTGCGAAAAGTGGTTTTTCAACACTAACACAAGTGCAAAAAGTGGTTTTTCAACACTAACACAAGTGCGAAAAGTGGTTTTTCAACACCAACACAAGTTCGAAAAGTGTTTTTTCCACACTAATACAAGTGCAAAAGTGGTTTCCTGCACCAACACAAGTGCAAAAGTGGTTTCCTGCACCAACACAAGTGCGAAAAGTGGTTTTTCAACACTAACACAAGTGCGAAAAGTGGTTTTTCAACACTAACACAAGTGCGAAAAGTGGTTTTTCAACACTAACACAAGTGCGAAAAGTGTTTTTTCCACACTAATACAAGTGCAAAAGTGGTTTCCTGCACCAACACAAGTGCGAAAAGTGATTTTTCAACACTAACACAAGTGCAAAAAGTGGTTTTTCAACACTAACACAAGTGCAAAAAGTGTTTTTTCCACACTAATACAAGTGCAAAAGTGGTTTCCTGCACCAACACAAGTGCGAAAAGTGGTTTTTCAACACTAACACAAGTGCGAAAAGTGTTTTTTCCACAATAATACAAGTGCAAAAGTGGTTTCCTGCACCAACACAAGTGCGAAAAGTGGTTTTTCAACACTAACACAAGTGCGAAAAGTGGTTTTTCAACACTAACACAAGTGCGAAAAGTGTTTTTTCCACACTAATACAAGTGCAAAAGTGGTTTCCTGCACCAACACAAGTGCGAAAAGTGGTTTTTCAACACTAGCACAAGTGCGAAAAGTGTTTTTTCCACACTAATACAAGTGCAAAAGTGGTTTCCTGCACCAACACAAGTGCGAAAAGTGGTTTTTCAACACTAACACAAGTGCGAAAAGTGGTTTTTCAACACTAACACAAGTGCGAAAAGTGGTTTTTCAACACTAACACAAGTGCGAAAAGTGTTTTTTCCACACTAATACAAGTGCAAAAGTGGTTTCCTGCACCAACACAAGTGCGAAAAGTGATTTTTCAACACTAACACAAGTGCAAAAAGTGGTTTTTCAACACTAACACAAGTGCCAAAAGTGGTTTTTCAACACTATCACAAGTGCAAAAAGTGTTTTTTCCACACTAATACAAGTGCAAATGTGGTTTCCTGCACCAACACAAGTGCGAAAAGTGGTTTTTCAACACTAACACAAGTGCAAAAAGTGGTTTTTCAACACTAACACAAGTGCGAAAAGTGGTTTTTCAACACTAACACAAGTGCGAAAAGTGTTTTTTCCACACTAATACAACTGCAAAAGTGGTTTCCTGCACCAACACAAGTGCGAAAAGTGGTTTTTCAACACTAACACAAGTGCGAAAAGTGGTTTTTCAACACTAACACAAGTGCGAAAAGTGTTTTTTCAACACTAACACAAGTGCGAAAAGTGGTTTTTCAACACTAACACAAGTGCAAAAAGTGGTTTTTCAACACCAACACAAGTTCGAAAAGTGTTTTTTCCACACTAATACAAGTGCAAAAGTGGTTTCCTGCACCAACACAAGTGTGAAAAGTGGTTTTTCAACACTAACACAAGTGCGAAAAGTGGTTTTTCAACACTAACACAAGTGCAAAAAGTGGTTTTTCAACACTAACACAAGTGCGAAAAGTGGTTTTTCAACACCAACACAAGTTCGAAAAGTGTTTTTTCCACACTAATACAAGTGCAAAAGTGGTTTCCTGCACCAACACAAGTGTGAAAAGTGGTTTTTCAACACTAATACAAGTGCGAAAAGTGGTTTTTCAACACTAACACAAGTGCGAAAAGTGGTTTTTCAACACTAACACAAGTGCGAAAAGTGGTTTTTCAACACTATCACAAGTGCAAAAAGTGGTTTTTCAACACTAACACAAGTGCGAAAAGTGGTTTTTCAACACTAACACAAGTGCGAAAAGTGTTTTTTCCACACTAATACAAGTGCAAAAGTGGTTTCCTGCACCAACACAAGTGCGAAAAGTGGTTTTTCAACACTAACACAAGTGCGAAAAGTGGTTTTTCAACATTAACACAAGTGCGAAAAGTGGTTTTTCAACATTAACACAAGTGCGAAAAGTGGTTTTTCAACACTATCACAAGTGCAAAAAGTGGTTTTTCAACACTAACACAAGTGCGAAAAGTGGTTTTTCAACATTAACACAAGTGCGAAAAGTGGTTTTTCAACACTAACACAAGTGCGAAAAGTGTTTTTTCCACACTAATACAAGTGCAAAAGTGGTTTCCTGCACCAACACAAGTGCGAAATGTGCTTTTTCAACACTAACACAAGTGCGAAAAGTGGTTTTTCAACACTAGCACAAGTGCGAAAAGTGGTTTTTCAACACTAACACAAGTGCGAAAAGTGTTTTTTCCACACTAATACAAGTGCAAAAGTGGTTTCCTGCACCAACACAAGTGCGAAAAGTGGTTTTTCAACACTAACTCAAGTGCGAAAAGTGGTTTTTCAACACTAACACAAGTGCGAAAGTGGTTTTTCAACACTAACACAAGTGCGAAAAGTGTTTTTTCCACACTAATACAAGTGCAAAAGTGGTTTCCTGCACCAACACAAGTGCGAAAAGTGGTTTTTCAACACTAACACAAGTGCGAAAAGTGGTTTTTCAACACTAACACAAGTGCGAAAAGTGGTTTTGCAACACTATCACAAGTGCAAAAAGTGTTTTTTCCACACTAATACAAGTGCAAAAGTGGTTTCCTGCACCAACACAAGTGCGAAAAGTGGTTTTTCAACACTAACACAAGTGCGAAAAGTGTTTTTTCAACACTAACACAAGTGCGAAAAGTGGTTTTTCAACACCAACACAAGTTCGAAAAGTGTTTTTTCCACACTAATACAAGTGCAAAAGTGGTTTCCTGCACCAACACAAGTGTGAAAAGTGGTTTTTCAACACTAACACAAGTGCGAAAAGTGGTTTTTCAACACTAACACAAGTGCGAAAAGTGTTTTTTCCACACTAATACAAGTGCAAAAGTGGTTTCCTGCACCAACACAAGTGCGAAATGTGCTTTTTCAACACTAACACAAGTGCGAAAAGTGGTTTTTCAACACTAACACAAGTGCGAAAAGTGGTTTTTCAACACCAACACAAGTGCGAAAAGTGTTTTTTCCACACTAATACAAGTGCAAAAGTGGTTTCCTGCACCAACACAAGTGCGAAAAGTGGTTTTTCAACACTAACTCAAGTGCGAAAAGTGGTTTTTCAACACTAACACAAGTGCGAAAAGTGGTTTTTCAACACTAACACAAGTGCGAAAAGTGTTTTTTCAACACTAACACAAGTGCGAAAAGTGGTTTTTCAACACCAACACAAGTTCGAAAAGTGTTTTTTCCACACTAATACAAGTGCAAAAGTGGTTTCCTGCACCAACACAAGTGCAAAAAGTGGTTTTTCAACACTAACACAAGTGCGAAAAGTGTTTTTCCACACTAATACAAGTGCAAAAGTGGTTTCCTGCACCAACACAAGTGTGAAAAGTGGTTTTTCAACACTAACACAAGTGCGAAAAGTGGTTTTTCAACACTAACACAAGTGCGAAAAGTGGTTTTTCAACACTAACACAAGTGCGAAAAGTGGTTTTTCAACACTATCACAAGTGCAAAAAGTGGTTTTTCAACACTAACACAAGTGCGAAAAGTGGTTTTTCAACACTAACACAAGTGCGAAAAGTGTTTTTTCCACACTAATACAAGTGCAAAAGTGGTTTCCTGCACCAACACAAGTGCGAAAAGTGGTTTTTCAACACTAACACAAGTGCGAAAAGTGGTTTTTCAACATTAACACAAGTGCGAAAAGTGGTTTTTCAACATTAACACAAGTGCGAAAAGTGGTTTTTCAACACTATCACAAGTGCAAAAAGTGGTTTTTCAACACTAACACAAGTGCGAAAAGTGGTTTTTCAACATTAACACAAGTGCGAAAAGTGGTTTTTCAACACTAACACAAGTGCGAAAAGTGTTTTTTCCACACTAATACAAGTGCAAAAGTGGTTTCCTGCACCAACACAAGTGCGAAATGTGCTTTTTCAACACTAACACAAGTGCGAAAAGTGGTTTTTCAACACTAACACAAGTGCGAAAAGTGGTTTTTCAACACTAACACAAGTGCGAAAAGTGTTTTTTCCACACTAATACAAGTGCAAAAGTGGTTTCCTGCACCAACACAAGTGCGAAAAGTGGTTTTTCAACACTAACTCAAGTGCGAAAAGTAGTTTTTCAACACTAACACAAGTGCGAAAAGTGGTTTTTCAACACTAACACAAGTGCGAAAAGTGTTTTTTCCACACTAATACAAGTGCAAAAGTGGTTTCCTGCAGCAACACAAGTGCGAAAAGTGGTTTTTCAACACTAACACAAGTGCGAAAAGTGGTTTTTCAACACTAACACAAGTGCGAAAAGTGGTTTTGCAACACTATCACAAGTGCAAAAAGTGTTTTTTCCACACTAATACAAGTGCAAAAGTGGTTTCCTGCACCAACACAAGTGCGAAAAGTGGTTTTTCAACACGAACACAAGTGCGAAAAGTATTTTTTCAACACTAACACAAGTGCGAAAAGTGGTTTTTCAACACCAGCACAAGTTCGAAAAGTGTTTTTTCCACACTAATACAAGTGCAAAAGTGGTTTCCTGCACCAACACAAGTGTGAAAAGTGGTTTTTCAACACTAACACAAGTGCGAAAAGTGGTTTTTCAACACTAACACAAGTGCGAAAAGTGGTTTTTCAACACTAACACAAGTGCAAAAAGTGGTTTTTCAACACTAACACAAGTGCGAAAAGTGTTTTTTCAACACTAACACAAGTGCAAAAAGTGGTTTTTCAACACCAACACAAGTTCGAAAAGTGTTTTTTCCACACTAATACAAGTGCAAAAGTGGTTTCCTGCACCAACACAAGTGTGAAAAGTGGTTTTTCAACACTAACACAAGTGCGAAAAGTGGTTTTTCAACACTAACACAAGTGCAAAAAGTGGTTTTTCAACACTAACACAAGTGCGAAAAGTGGTTTTTCAACACCAACACAAGTTCGAAAAGTGTTTTTTCCACACTAATACAAGTGCAAAAGTGGTTTCCTGCACCAACACAAGTGCAAAAGTGGTTTCCTGCACCAACACAAGTGCGAAAAGTGGTTTTTCAACACTAACACAAGTGCGAAAAGTGGTTTTTCAACACTAACACAAGTGCGAAAAGTGGTTTTTCAACACTAACACAAGTGCGAAAAGTGTTTTTTCCACACTAATACAAGTGCAAAAGTGGTTTCCTGCACCAACACAAGTGCGAAAAGTGATTTTTCAACACTAACACAAGTGCAAAAAGTGGTTTTTCAACACTAACACAAGTGCAAAAAGTGTTTTTTCCACACTAATACAAGTGCAAAAGTGGTTTCCTGCACCAACACAAGTGCGAAAAGTGGTTTTTCAACACTAACACAAGTGCGAAAAGTGTTTTTTCCACAATAATACAAGTGCAAAAGTGGTTTCCTGCACCAACACAAGTGCGAAAAGTGGTTTTTCAACACTAACACAAGTGCGAAAAGTGGTTTTTCAACACTAACACAAGTGCGAAAAGTGTTTTTTCCACACTAATACAAGTGCAAAAGTGGTTTCCTGCACCAACACAAGTGCGAAAAGTGGTTTTTCAACACTAGCACAAGTGCGAAAAGTGTTTTTTCCACACTAATACAAGTGCAAAAGTGGTTTCCTGCACCAACACAAGTGCGAAAAGTGGTTTTTCAACACTAACACAAGTGCGAAAAGTGGTTTTTCAACACTAACACAAGTGCGAAAAGTGGTTTTTCAACACTAACACAAGTGCGAAAAGTGTTTTTTCCACACTAATACAAGTGCAAAAGTGGTTTCCTGCACCAACACAAGTGCGAAAAGTGATTTTTCAACACTAACACAAGTGCAAAAAGTGGTTTTTCAACACTAACACAAGTGCCAAAAGTGGTTTTTCAACACTATCACAAGTGCAAAAAGTGTTTTTTCCACACTAATACAAGTGCAAATGTGGTTTCCTGCACCAACACAAGTGCGAAAAGTGGTTTTTCAACACTAACACAAGTGCAAAAAGTGGTTTTTCAACACTAACACAAGTGCGAAAAGTGGTTTTTCAACACTAACACAAGTGCGAAAAGTGTTTTTTCCACACTAATACAACTGCAAAAGTGGTTTCCTGCACCAACACAAGTGCGAAAAGTGGTTTTTCAACACTAACACAAGTGCGAAAAGTGGTTTTTCAACACTAACACAAGTGCGAAAAGTGTTTTTTCAACACTAACACAAGTGCGAAAAGTGGTTTTTCAACACTAACACAAGTGCAAAAAGTGGTTTTTCAACACCAACACAAGTTCGAAAAGTGTTTTTTCCACACTAATACAAGTGCAAAAGTGGTTTCCTGCACCAACACAAGTGTGAAAAGTGGTTTTTCAACACTAACACAAGTGCGAAAAGTGGTTTTTCAACACTAACACAAGTGCAAAAAGTGGTTTTTCAACACTAACACAAGTGCGAAAAGTGGTTTTTCAACACCAACACAAGTTCGAAAAGTGTTTTTTCCACACTAATACAAGTGCAAAAGTGGTTTCCTGCACCAACACAAGTGTGAAAAGTGGTTTTTCAACACTAACACAAGTGCGAAAAGTGGTTTTTCAACACTAACACAAGTGCGAAAAGTGGTTTTTCAACACTAACACAAGTGCGAAAAGTGGTTTTTCAACACTATCACAAGTGCAAAAAGTGGTTTTTCAACACTAACACAAGTGCAAAAAGTGGTTTTTCAACACTAACACAAGTGCGAAAAGTGTTTTTTCCACACTAATACAAGTGCAAAAGTGGTTTCCTGCACCAACACAAGTGCGAAAAGTGGTTTTTCAACACTAACACAAGTGCGAAAAGTGGTTTTTCAACATTAACACAAGTGCGAAAAGTGGTTTTTCAACATTAACACAAGTGCGAAAAGTGGTTTTTCAACACTATCACAAGTGCAAAAAGTGGTTTTTCAACACTAACACAAGTGCGAAAAGTGGTTTTTCAACATTAACACAAGTGCGAAAAGTGGTTTTTCAACACTAACACAAGTGCGAAAAGTGT